>NW_013669067.1:76554-97772 GCF_000517525.1 Limulus polyphemus
TACATTAGAGTTGAGATGTGCATGTTCTATATATATATGGACCAATGCTGCATAATAGAATTCTCTCGTTCTGCAGGTAGTCTACCCCATAAAATCTCACATTTCCTCCTCCTACAGAAACTGTCTGTTCAGTAGAGTCAGAATGACAACACTCAATACCAGCTCTTACTACATTAACAGCTGGAGTAAATCTTATAGAGCCTGACAGTAGAGTTGAGGTGAACACCCCATACACATCTGTGATGTATCTCTCACATACCTATCTGTTGTAGCTGATGTTGTGTCCATAGAGACCAACAGTTCAGTTGAGGTATATAAGTATCCATACTATATACAATAAAGTGCTCTCTTGTAACAGATTGAGTCAGTCCCATAGAGTCTGATGGTAAATTTGAGGCGAGCACGGATACTTATCACAAGTGCCATTTTCCACGGCTGGTTTTGACTCATTGAGTCTGATGGTAGAGTTGAGGTGATCATGCAAGGTACAGTCTGAATGAGCCTCAATCACACTGCACATATTGGATGTCCAATGAATTTTGTGCAGGTACTAAGACGACCACGTACCAGTTCTGCCCATCCCTGTGAAAAAAAAAGTTGTCTTCTCTGTCTCCTTTTTTTTTATGGGAAAAGAACATACCCTGGACAAGAAGAGATGTGACATCTCATGGGTGTTCCCCTATGGAACCTGCTATCAGATGTCACATCTCATGGACATCATTCAGAAGCTTTCTGAAGGGTGCTCATCTGTGTAACTTTTGCATTTGTCCATCTACCATATCAGCATGGGATTCTATCTAATCTGCATGTAGATGTTAGTTACCATCTTAGGAATTAACATTTTCCTTCCCTGAAATGTATTTCTTATAGATACTCGCCTCTTAACACATTCCCATCCATCCTGCTCACTTCCATTGCACATTTTCTTTCTTGCCTTGTTAAAGAATGAGGATTCATGAGTGCAAGTGCATAAGAAGAATTAGTGCACATACAGTTGTGTTACTCTCATATCAGTGGAGGGATTTTGTTGCATGATGACATTAGCATGCAGTGGCACAACTCATGTAAAATCACATAAAGTTAGGTGGGAGTTGTCTCAAGGCTAGTCTCTTTGGCAGACATGCAAAGGAAGATAGCTAATCTGTGTGACTATTTGAGTGAGTATCTATCAGAAATACATTTTTGAGTAAGGAAAGTGCTAACTTTCTTTATGTATTTATTAATTCCAAGATGGAAACTATGAGTAGTTTCTCCATCATATGAAGTATTTGCATTTTCTTACACAGTTTAATCTTACAAATTTAAATTTTTCAGTTAGCCTCCTTCATTATTGTCTATGTGCTAAAAACATTATGTTGACTTTAATTTGATATACTTATTCTCTTGTTAATTTTTAGCAGGTGTTTAGTGTCAGTCATGCACAAGCAATATTTTTGTGCTATGCTCCAAAGCGTTTCATTGCTTTCATGCTTAGTAGCATATTTTCTCTTTTTTAGTTAACCTGTTGCAATAATGAAACTTTTCTTTATGTTTCTAGTAGTCTGTATGTTTGTTTGACTTAACACTGGCCTAAGTAGTTGTCTATCTACAATTTTGGCAAATGGGATAGCTTCTTATCACTCCTAAGCCTTTTCTTCCTAAGGCATTAACTCTGATTAACTGGTACCTTGTTGAGTCAACCCCAACTCCATAGATATATGTCAGGTATGAGCTAACATTGAAATGAATTCAATTAGTTTGTGAATGCACTGATTGGAATTAGTGTCTTAAGCATTATCAAGTCATTGCCATACAAATACACATGTATGGTGTGTAATAATTTATCATTTTTAAGTTAATTAAAGAAAGTTCCTTCAGTATTTAATATGAGAAGGAATGTGTAGGACAGTTATTTGAAACCTGGTAATATGTTTGAAAAGTGCCATAAGATAAGACATATTGTGCATTTTAACAAATAATGCATAATTGATCATGTGATTTGGAAGTTTTATATCTTCTCAGTCAAAATGTGAACTGTTCTGTTAGGTTATACCTATTGTCTCTTTGGCTTACCAATCCAAGCAACGGGGAATCACCTAATGACTTGATAAGCATCTTTAGCATTCCTCAAGACAATGATAAATTTAGTTTTTAATTTATTTGATCTGTTGTAAAAAAATTTATTATCTCAGCCCAGATATAACTTAGTAAATGAAATTTAGATTTGGCATAGATAGCTTGTAAAATTGTAAGCTAAAGATTCTTATAAAGCTTTATTTAGATATCATAACTAAATCTGCATTTCAATAAACACAATCAAGTATGTCTCTGGACATGTAATCCTAAATATTCTTAGTAATCATTGTCCAGATACATTGTAGTGCCACTTTTGACTTGAAAATTGCTGCTTCTGTGAAACACTCTCTCTCAGTTAGCCTCAGCTTCTAACATATGTTTGAAATTTGCTTTCACTGTTCTTCCAGAACCTTTGCTACTGATATCAACTGGAAGGCTGTGATCCAACCTTTTGAATGAACCTTCCAGATGGCCTTTATTTTTGTGTGTATATATTGGTACTGTGAAACTAGGTGCAGAGTGAATGTATTTCATGATAGGGACCATTGTAATTTTGGAACACATTAGGCTAATGACCAAGTTCCTCAGCAATAGTCCTTGAAACATATTCTTTTAATATTATTCAACACCCATGAATATTAAAAATATTTAGTGTACAGAATGAATCCGAGACCTGCAGAGTTGCTAAAATCTTCAAGAAACAGACCATTAACCTTTCAAACTCTATTGGCTGTTAATTACCAGAGCAGGAGATGTACTTCTTTCTTCAGGATAAATAAAATAAGTGTTATTTTAACACTTGTAAATATGTATTATAGGGTTCATACACGACATGTATCAATAAATAAAACAATTACTTTTATAAGAGATCTTTGGTTTAATACACCATGTACAGGTGCTATAGTTTTATAAATAAGGCCCCAAATGTTTAAAATAGCATGTCTGCTGGAGAACAGGAAAAGTCACAAAATAGGGTGTTACATCTAATAAAGCTTTATTTTACTCATTTTAACTTTTTGTTTTCAATATACCAAACAAATATAACATTTACATTTGGCTTTACATTTCACCTCTATTCAGTCAAATCTTAGCATGTTGTATTCTGTTTTTAACTTGTTACATATTTGCTTGCTGTTAGTCAGAAGTGAAGCTTATGTGCCATTTATGTATATATTTTCTGAAAACCTTTACTTATACCTTAGATTACCTTAACCCTCATGTTATGTCTCAGGTGTATTTTACCAAACATTAGTTTCCATATCATTGTGATGCAGTTAGATATACCTTGGGTTTATTGTAACAACAGTTAAAATTAATTTCTAATGTTTAACATAAAAGGGTAAAAGCTATCTAGTGAAAAAGTATTTTATCAATTCAAAGCTGTTTTAATTTGTTTAAAATTACATTGATTCAATATGGCTCAAAACATAACATACAAAACTCTGGGTCATAAACTGCCCAAATAAGCTAAACTCACTACCTGATATAGCCTGTTTTTAAATTTTTGAAGATCACAAATGAATTTCCTTGACTAATTATAATTCTGAACTAGTAATTGTAATCACAAATTTATCAACCATCATTTTTTTCATGTAGCTTTTCTCATCCAGAGTCTGCAAGACACATTTACATTATAGCTAACACTGCAAACTGTTAACTTTGTGCCTCACAATTCTCTTAGAAACTGTCCCATTATATTATTTCGAAATGTTAAAATCCAGACTAACTATGCTCTTATGTATGAATATAAAATTGGAAATGAAGACATTTTTATCATAAAAAAACTACATACAGTTGTTAGTAAATTAATTTGAAATTGAGCTTTACAACATATTAAATTTTTTTTTAAGGTTTACACTATTCATATCTTAATAACAGTCATGACATTTTAATCTCTGAGTTACTGTTAATGCAATCAGTGGATTATTAATATTTTTACTGTTAATGCTTTTCTTTCTGTGGCTAATTTTGCACTTTAATTTGTAACACAGGAATCCAAAGTTGGGAATCATCTTTAATAACCAACAAACTATGGATTCTTGATGCCCGTTCTTATACTGCAGCTGTAGCCAATCGAGCTAAGGGAGGTGGCTGTGAGTGTCCAGAATATTATCCTAATTGTGAAATCAAGTTCTTGAATCTTGCCAACATTCACAGCATACGGAAGAGCTTTCACAGCCTTCGAATCCTGTGTATGCTATCAACAACCCAGGAAACGTTAGTATTACTTTTAGACCTTCTCTTATGATGCCCTTTAGAGAAACAGAAATAAAACTTCTAAATTTCAATGAATACACCACTGAACCATGACTCCCTCTCTATTTCTGTAATTCCCATTTTTTTAAATAACATTTAATTCTCAAGCAGTGGCAAACACATCTAAACTTCTTGGTAATGCAAAAGGGTGCCTAGGTCCAAAGGTCATGATAGTAGGGGAAATAACATTATATGTTGAATGTTTTAATAACTTTTTATTTATTTATTTTAACACTTTCACTATGGAAATCTTTTTCTGTGCATGTCACAAGGTTTTAATGAGTTACATTCAAAACTTAATTAAACTACTTTCTAATCATGCTATATGAATCACTTTAGCATAAAACTTAGCTAATAATCCAAATCTTAATAGTATATAAGTTTTAAGTTTTTAAGTTCTGAATTTGAAAGGTAATATTATAACACAATCCTGAATTTCCCCTAGTATGGGAATTTTGACGTTTTCTCATCAGATATCCCTTCTTCTCTAATTTATTTATCACCTTATTTTTCTTGGGCTTTTGCCGTGTCTTTTAATGTTTATGAGTTTTCTTTTTTACTTTTTTTTTCTCATTTATGCTTTACATTTAAATATATGCGTTCCGTTATATACAGTTTATACTTCAACTGTTATTGGAATTAATTAGTCTCTTTCTCCTTTTTTTTTTCTCCCTCACCCCTCTAGAAAGGCCCTAGAAGTGTTTCTCTTGAGGCATGTAATGCCTTTTGCTGTTTGTTTTTCTGATTAAAAGTTTGTTAATGCTCTACTCTTCTAGGTTTTACAACCACTTTATTCTTTTATAATTGTCGTTTTCCAATTCTTGTTTGTCTAATAAGAATAATGATATGTATTCCCATTTAGTTAAGCATACCATGACTGGTCTCCTGTCTTAAAGTAAAAGCTTTACATGCATCAGGCAGAGATATTTGTTCTAACTATACCCACTTTGTCCTCCATCCTATACCTGATCAGTAAGATTAGGTATTTTCTTTAAGGTATGTATCAAGGAGATATTAATTGAACTGCTAATTTTTGTATGGTCAGACTTTCTAGTATGACATTTAGCCATGCACACCCTTCATTATCTTTTGTTGTCCCTTCCTGGGCAAACACCTTTACTGTCAGGTTCTTTATCAGTACTGTTTACGGGCTGAGACTGATCATTCACTATGGTTGCTGTTCACAATAGAGGATTTGTCTGTAGGACAACCTTTACTTTAGAAACTGCCATTTTGTATTACTCATGTGTTGGTTTCTTTTAATTATAACATGACATTTTTTCAAGAAAACAGGTCAATATGTGTATTTTATTTACCTGTTTTAGAAAAACCTGCAAGTTTAGACTTAAAAGAAACTCATGAGTACTTTCTTTGAGTATGTGTAGAAATGTTCTGATCCTTCTCCTTTATGTATATCTGTACCTGATTCCAGTAGACAACACATGTCACATAAATATACATGAAAGCTGTGGCTTAGTCTATAAGATACTTATAATTTAAGAATTATCACAAGTGTGGATGAAGAACTCATGGGTAACACCTTGTTTGAGCACCATGTGGGGATGTGCAATAACTAAAGGAAAGTAATTGTTAGTATTTGATTCTAGGTGCTTTTTTTATGAAGCCAAAATGATCTGATAAATAACAAATGACTATGCACAGGCACCACTAAATATTGCCAACAACTAACAGAAATAATTTAATACTTTCTCTTCTTGCCTTACTTATCATCATTAAAGTGCATTAGCTTATAAGTTATTTGAACAAAATACACATTAATTTTTTGAATAATAAACAGACCTCATGCTTAAATAGAATTATGCTTTTTTGAAAGCAGATTTTCTGCTCAAAATGCAGATCTGCACAATGTATGCAACTTTTTGTGAAATTTCACAAATCAAGAACTTTTTTCTGATATCATTCAAAGTGTGGTGGAAACAATGATGTATGATCATTATGCACAAAAACAGATGCAAGCAGAAGCATGCAGTAACAACCAAATCAACCATCCACCAATATGGCTGAGATATGGCTCAGAGTGATTAAATAATACTAAATAGCATGCACAATCTATATGATGCATACAGCAAGCAGTACAAATGCACCTATATAGTATGCTTTATTAGCAGAAGAAAGGAATAAAAATGCTAGTTAGCACTTGTACTGCATTGTGAAAAATGCAGACTCAAAAAGTCTAGGGTCAGGTCTGAACAAATCATATTAATAAAAAATTGCTAATTTAAATAATCTACTAAAACAGAAACTTTTGTTTATTATTATTTATTGGAGGTGATTTGTAGTTTTACCAATATAGGTAGCTTTACAGCTACCATAAAACATATTACCCATAAATTAAACTACATTTAGTACTTACATCAACACTTAGAATTTAAAATATGTTTAAAACCAAAGACCCTCTACCAATTCCTGTGCACTCGTGGGTCATATATAAATACATTTGTGTTAGCTGTCAAGCTTCCTATATTGGTAAAACCACACATCATCAGATGGAATACCAGGTGTCTTTACAGCTCTCCAACAAACGAGTTGAATGGAAGAATCTTAACTCAAATGTCAATGAGGGTGGCAATGAATGTCAGGATTCCAAAACAGACTTACCTCCTCTCACACAGAAGGCAATCTTAATCATTGACTGCTCCCTAAGTGTTGCTAAAAGAATGAAGCTTTGTACTGCCAGTTTTGGTTTGATTTAGTTACTGCTCTGTGAAAAAGCTGTAAAGCAAAATGCTGAGTGTTTAATTAAATAAAACATTTGAATATTATAAGGTTGTTTATTTCTAGTATTAATAGTCAAAAGTTATAAAAAGTTTTCCACAATTTTTTAATGCATGATGTACCCATGTATATGTAAAAGTTTATTGATAACTGATATCATTATTGTTTCACTTGTGGAAGACTACTTGGTTTGGTATATATAATGTATTTACTTTGTGAAGCTGTTTTATATGTGTTTTAGGTTGTATTTCTTATTTGTAAAGTTAAGTATTACTGTATATTTGTCATAAGTTACTGTAATATTTTCTTACCTTTATTCACTTGTTTTTAATTTAGATTTTCTCAAACAGCTTTTAATATATTTATTATCTGATAATTTGAATTTACAACATTTTACAGTTGGCTCTCAAGTCTAGAAAATACTAGGTGGCTGCATTACATCAGTGATCTTTTAAATGCTGCTTTGGTAGTGGTTAATTCTGTTGATATTGATCAGCGGCCAGTACTTGTCCACTGCTCAGATGGCTGGGATAGGACACCTCAAATAGTAGCACTTGCTGAGCTAATGCTGGACCCATTTTATAGAACATTGGAGGTAATAATAGGAGAAAAAGAATAGTTGTGTGTGCTTTTAATATTAACGTCAATAAAAAGGTTGATATTGTTTACATATAATCAAAAGTGAAGTAAAGGAATTATAGACTATACTGAGTTTCTTTGTATACATAATCAAAAACTAATAAAACATCCTTTCCAGACTTATCAAAAAAACAAAGAGAAAAGCAGTTATATCTTTTCAGATGATTTTGAAGTATCAAAGGTTACCTCTCATATTCTCTATTAGTATTTTCATATTTTCATTTAGTGGTTTTCAAATTAAAACATTGTTTTGCTGATGTTATAAATACATCTTATCAGGTATTAAAATTAAAAAATGTTTTTTAATGCTAAATATACAGAAATAGTTTTTATTAAAAAATTGAACACTACAGTTTTCTAGTAATAACAAAACTTTTAGAATAAAAGCTTATTAAGAAGTACAGTTTATTTTTTGTTTCTGTTTGTAACTTAGAAAGTACAAGGGGACTGGCATGGCCTGATTATTAGGGTGCTCGACTTGCAATATACAATCATTTTTCAAAATCCAACATGAACATGCCCTTTCACCAGTAGGAATATTATATTGTGATAGATAATCCTCCTGTTTGTTGGTAAAGAGTATCATAAGAGTTGACAGTAGGCATTGCCAGATGGTTGCCTTCTCTGTGATCAGCAGTTCAAAATTAGGGACAGCAGCAAATAATCATAGTTGTTTTGCTATGAACAAACAAACAGAAACTCTTAATTAGATATAGAAAGGTAACAGGAGGAAATATTAAATTAATACCTTATATATGGCATAAACTTTGAGTGTATTAGAAGTAAGAAGTATATAAATTCAATATGTTTCACCAGGTTGACCTGGCATCTTCAGGTGATTGACATACAATTGTTTGAAAGAAAACAATCATGAGTTTAAATTTCAACTGATAAAAGATCATAAGTATTAAAAGTGACACTCCGGCATTATGACATCAATATTATTCAAGTTAAACAATAAATAAAGAATAATATATTAACAAAAACTGGAAAAATTCACAAATCAAATTTTAATTTGACACTAACATATGTTTTACTATTCATGCTTATTTGTGTTGTTATACCAAAACTATTAAAGAACTACATTTTATGTCTAACATCAATGTCAGCATCATGGACCATTGGTTAAAAAGGCTAATAGCAACTTTTTTTAACCTTGATTGTTTGGGTTATACCCACTTTCAAAAAGATAAAATTGTGTCTGAGTATTTGTTGATATTTTTATTTATGGATCTTATTATTAAAGCCTCCTTGGTTTCTCTAATAGAAGTATTACTTTTATAATGTAAGATTTTTGTTAATTCTGTTAAATGCATGTTAGTGTAAGTTTTTAGAATGTTCATAAACTAGTGATGGTTTGTGTTCTGTAAACCTGTTCTCTAACTTTCTACCTGTCTGATCTATGTATGGTATATTACATGAGTGACAATCTGTTTAATAAATTCAATTTTTTATGTTGTTGTTATTATGTTTCCTAGTTAACAAACTACCTATTTTTGGAAATTTTTCCTGGTATTGGAAATACATTTTCAATACAGGAAAATGTTAACATCTAGTCTGGATATTTTCACCCTATGTTTCTGGGAACTCATCATTCTTACAAAATGCAAGACTGTCCAAAAGCTAAATAACTTTGACCCCACTGCCCATTTTTTAACTTTTGATGTAACTTCCTTATTGTGATACAATATCTTACCTCTTACAGAATATCTTTTCTAACTTGTACTGCCCTTTTTATTCACAAATGCTTGCTCTTTACTAGCCTTGATACTTCCATCTATCCTTACGTGTTTTCACATGAGCCAGTATGCAAATGAGCTTGGGACAACCCTCCCCCCATTAGGAGTGACATCTCCTAGCATAGCTGACTCCCTCTATGGATCTTAGCTCAAATTCACTTCTTTACATTTGCTACATTTGTGTTCTGAAATTTTAGTTAGCATTAGGTGTCTTTTATTCTAATATGTGATTCTTTGGAGCTCCCTATTTAGACTTTTCTACTTCCACTCTTAGTTGAAATGAATTCTGAGTTTCACATTACATCTACTATCACTGCTGTTTCTACAACCACAATTGTTGGTGGTAGGTGTTATGACCTACAATAAGATGAAGATTTCAGTAGCTTGTTTCCTCCCCCTTCCTATGCCACATAGTCACGTTTAGCTCCAGTGAAAGCACTCAGGCCTCCATTTCTGGAGTAATAAGCCAGGTGTTATGTTTTGTCTTTGTCTTCCATTTTGTTTGATTCCTCCCCTTCTCTTTTGAGTGAGACACATGGGCTAATGTTTGTTCTCCCCTTTCACCAGATATTGAGGTTCATACCAATAGATTTGTGAACCAATTACATTCCAGTGTTAGTATGCCTCGACCCCCATGTAATATGGAAGCCCATGGTATGGCTTACCATAGGTTTGCTTTCCTTTTTTGGACTCCCAGTAGTTGGATTCTCTTCTACCTCTGTGGGATTTGGATATGAATACTTCAATAATGTTTGTCCAACCTCAGTTTTCCTGTATCCACATTACGTTATCCCCCTCCTTTGTTCCATTTTCTCATTGGCTTCCCATTTGTCTCGTCCTTTTCCTGAACCTGCTTCTGTGTCTTATCCTCCTTTCTCTTCTTTACTATTGCCTCCTGCATGGATCTCCAAGGTTAACCTTCAGCATCCTCAGTGGTGCCACCATTTAGGAGTCCTTCACTACATCCCTTGGGTTCTGTGTTTTTTTTCTGAAAGACTCGTTCATTGTTTCAGTTTTCTTCCACCCCTGTCCTTTCTTCCTGTATCCTTCCCATTTCCAGTCAGCATCTTTCCAAGGAGATTCTAGACCTTCTTCACAAGGGCACTATTGAACAGAAAAATTCTTCTCAGCCAGGTTTTTATTCCCATTGTTTGTAGTCCCCAAGAAGACCAAGGACTGGTGGCTGTCATCAATCTCTTTTTCCTTGAACTGCTTCCAAAAACCTTCCTTGATTCACCATGGAATCCTACCTATCTCTTCAATAGGCTTTCACTCCTGGTCTTTGGATGACAAAATTAGATGTCATGGATGCTTACCTCCACATTCCCATCTCACCAGCATTCTGGTATATTCTCTTTCATCCGTAATGATTGCATCTACCAGTTTTTGGCTCTTCCATTCGAGCTAGCTTTAGCACCCTACATTTTTTGTTGGATTGTCAAGACCTTTGCCCATCTTCTCCATTCCAGCACTTTTGTTTCCATCATTATATGAACAGTTAGCTACTTCTAGCTACTTTGCATACCACCTCTTCCCTTCACACTTAGTTTCTTCTTCAAGAGACTGCATGGGTAAATTGGCTTGTCAAGGTGGAGGAGTTCATCTTGGAGTATTTTTCAATTCCTGTCTTAGCTCAGCCCACCCTTCTCCCCTTTGCCTTCAATCTGTGGAGCTTCAAGTTTGGGCTGTTTCCTCCCCTCCTTCTCCAACTGTGTGAGAGGTTCTTTCTCTTTTGGTGACATGGGCTTCTTTGGAGGCCCTAATTCTCCTTGGTGAAGCCCACATATGACCTCTTCAGTGGGCTTTTCAACATCATTGGAACCTTGTTCAGGATCCTTTGGATGCCTCTATCCATCTCCCTCATTCCCTTCATCTAGACTTTGCCTGATGGTTGGACAGACACAAACACTGTTGGTGTTCCTCTTCCTTATCCAGAGGTGAGCTTCTTCATGGATGCTTCTCTTTGAAGTTGGGGTGCATATTTGGACTGTACTTACCTTACTTTTCCTTCCTCTGTCCACAGTGAGATGTAGATCGAAAATGTAGGGACTTTTGATATGCTCTATCCAGAGCTTCTCTAAGAGTGACTTTGTGGAGTTTATTGTTATCTATGATGTTTTGACTCCGCCTCCTTCTTTGTCTTCCTCTTGCCTTGTATAAGTTGTGTTATTCTATTGTCGCTCATTGTGGCAATTTATTCCAAGGCATCCTAGTGAGGTGGCCAAACAATTCTATTTGTTGCAAGAGATATCAGGCTGTTGTTCTATCAATGAGTCATCTCAATCTTTTGAAATTGTTCACTGTCTGTCGGGTTTTTGTTCACTCCCTTCCCTCTGTTCAGAACCAGTTAGTTATGATCCATTCCAACAACACAATGGTTTTCTTGTACATCGCTTAGCAAGGGGATGCTTGGTTAAGGTATTTTTGTTTCCATATGTTGGACCTCCTATTTGGGGCCCTCAGTTACCACATTTGCTTGTTGTTGTCATGGGTGTCCTGAATCTGGTCACAGATGTTTTGTCATGCCCAGACAAGATTTTCCCCACAGAGTGGTCCCTCAACCCACAGGTATTTGGCTGTGTTCCCAATAGGGTACTCCAGAACTGAATGCAATTGCATTGACCTGATTTTTAAGCTTCCCAAGTTTGGTCCCCAATTCTACATCCTTGGGCTGTAGCTGTCATTTCCCTCTGTCAGGAATGGGGACCTTTCTCTCTGTGCCTATCACCCCATCCATCTTCTTCCTTGTGTCCTTTCTGACCACCAAACCACTTCATGTGGTGGCACCACTTCTGCACCTGCTCCTACTGACATCTTCTATCACCCACTCTCCTCAGACAATCTCAATCAGACAGGCTACATCCTTCCATTCCAACAGTCTATCTTCATACATGACTTTTCTCTGATCCCTTGATAGACAGGCCAGACTTTTCCTGTGGGTTGCTTCCCTAATTTCCCATTCTGTTTGCCTTCCTCCATGTCAGTTTACCAACGTAAGTGACATGTTTACTGCCATTGGTCTTTTTGTCATGGTTTCCTCCATCCCATCCTACTCTCCCACACCTGACTTCCTTGCCTGGATTTTTGGTCTCCACCATTGCTGGTTATCATGTGGCCTTGTCAGCCACTTTCCATTTCACAAGATTTTGCCATTTATTCATTCTCGTTTTGTTTCATATTGTTTCGTTCTTTCCACCTTCGCTATCCCTCATTTCCTACTGCCCTCCCTGATTGAAATCTTAATGTTGTCCTCCATACCCTTACACTTCCTCCCCTTTTTTGCCTATGTCATCCTGTTCATTATATCATCTCTGCTTAAAGACCCCCCCCCCCTTTGTCGTGTGGATTTCATTGTTCAGATCTGTTCACTCTCTAGATATCTCTTGCACATTATATCACAGGACTTGTGTCATCCATTACCTGTATCAGTCTCTTCTGCTTCTATTACTTTTATGGGTTGGATTCACCTACTTATTTGCCTGGCTTATTCTTCCCTATCTTCCAATGATTGTTGTATCTTCCAAGTCTCTTCCCATCAAATCCATCACCTTACCATGTTCCTGGCTGCTTGATTCTGTCATCCATTGGAGAATATAGTTCATGCTGGCATGTGGACCACTCTCCATACATTTATTTCACATTATCTTCATTGTCTAGCCATTTCCTGTTCTGCAGGTTACTGTCTACCTCCCTTTGCTATCTTGAGCTCATGGCTTCACTATGGATGGGTAGGAGCTATTTTTCTTCTTTATAGGGGCTTTTCTCACATATATGGATCCTGCTCAGTGGTGAATGTTGCCTGATCATGTATACTTGTTTTTAATAATGCCCACTGTTCCTCAAGACCACTTGTAGGTTTTTTCTCATAGTGTTTTGTATCATAAAAATGTTTGCCCTGGACTGTACACTCGTGGACTAACATGAGTAAAGCAGAAGAGGATTGTGGCATTTTCTCTCTAGGTTCCCCTTTTTCTCTAATTTATTTACCACCCCTCTGAGAATTATGGAATTTAATGTTTCTCTCACAAATTGCCAATAGTTCCCTCTGATGTTTAATACTGTATTATTTATAATCAATAGAAAGCCAGAGTTTTAATCTATCAAATAACATATCATATTATGTTATTTCTGTACAAAAAATTGTTTACATAACTTTCAATTCAATATGATTCTACACCATTTTGCTATTATTATACTGACATCAAAATATTTGTGCTGTTTTCACTAGTTTAATAGGTATTCAGTTGTCAGATAAAATATGATAAGCTAGAAAATTGTCTTTTAACATTTAGTACCAGCATAATAACCCAAAATAAAATATAGAAAAGCACTCCGTGGATTACATGCATCTAAGGGCTTTCTAACTCCATAGATGTGATAATAATCACTTAAGAATCAAATTTTTTTATTTACTTAAAGGGCTTTCGCATCTTAGTTGAAAAAGAATGGCTGGACTTTGGCCATAAATTTTGTGACCGTTGTAGTACAGGACCTAGAAGAGATGACCCTTCAGAAAAATCTCCAGTGTTCCTTCAGTGGTTGGACTGTGTTTATCAGCTACTACATCAATTTCCTTGTGAATTTGAATTCAACCAACAGTACTTGGTGAGTTTCATGTATTAATAAAAATTATAATTGTTAATACTATGTAGGTTTTATTCATAAAAAGGAACTAGTGACAGTGAACTATGTACGTTAGCTTCTCGATTTGGATTATTAGTAACAGAATTATTTTGAGTTATAAAAGTGTTACTGTTTCAAATATATTGAAACTTTATTTCAATATTGCTATCAGTATGAATTATCTTTAAAACCAGCATTAAGACTACCATATCAAATTATAATGAAAATTACTATTTGCTATGTTTTAGGTGTCATAGGTCAATGTGTACTTTCTTTGTTATAGTGACAATTATATTAGGGTCCACATTGACCATTTTTTAATAGCAGTACAGGAAAAACTTGACTTAAAGTATTATTCCATTACAATTAATGGCAAACTCTTTTGTCAGAAAAAAAAATTCCATGTATAAAAATATATGACTTCATAGAACACCATAAAATGTTTTCTGGTGAAAATTTTATAGGTTTTAAATAAAAGTAATAATAAAGAAACTGTATTAATTAAAGTGTACACTAGATTTTCATTGTCTATAACTACTACTTTGGGTGTATTGTGAATGAAGCAAGGGTTTTTTGTGAATGCTTGGGAGTTTTAATTTCCCAACTTGGAAATGCAAATGCAACAATATGTGAAACCCACCATGAATGGGAGTGCAGTATACCCTCCTAGCATAGCTGACTCCCACTATACTGATTGTTCAGTCATCACTTCTTGATTTGTCACTGGTGTATAAAGACGTTACTTTTTATTTTTGTGAATTTTTGAGATATAGGGGATTGTTTATGGAAAGAATCTACAAAAACACTAACTGTTGTGGAAATATGAAATTTAGATTTTCATTTCCCAACATTTCCAAACAAGTGAAGGTAACTTCCACTTATTCTGCTGTGGGACAACCAGATGTTGTTCATGCTAGACTAACAAAAAAAATGGTATTTTGTTTCTCTGTCTGTTGAAAGTGGTGGCTATTGTGCAATGGGAACCAGAGTCTTTCATGTGGCCTGGATTTTCTTCTTAACCTTATATACCACTTCCTATTTTTTCTGTTCATGACAAGGTGTATTTTGAGAGCTTTTTTCACACCTAACCTACCTTTTCCAACTCTAGACCTTTCTCATAATTTTGGGACCTGGTTTCTCAGATATGTTACTTTCTTTTTCTCTTTTCCAACTTGTATGATTCTTCTCCTTAACTTTTTAATTTGTTCTCTGCTTCTGACTTTTAATTTCTTTCCTCTCCATCCAGATATTTTAAGTCCATATTATATCAACTTTGCTCTGGTGCATGCATGCCTTGTCCTTCTTGCAGGTTGCTTCATATGCCTGGGATTAACATCAAGCTGTATCCACTTTCTTGGACTCCCAGTCTTTGAAGTCTCTTCTTCAGACTTGGGGGTTCAGATCTTCTTTCTTCTGTTTGACTTTCTCAGGCTTCATTTTCCGACCTTTGTCCATCATTAACTGCTGTTTTGCACTATTTTTCTGCCATTCACCTTCTTTCTGAGGCAATCCACCATTCCCATAAGGATTTTTGGTGAATACTTGTTCATTTTTGTTTTTTTGGGGGCATGTTTATCTTCTTTAACCTTATCACTTCATACTTGGTTGACCTATTGCTAGGATTTATTGGGGTGGGATGCACTTCTTACTGAAGTAAATTTGCCCTTTTCTTATCTCGGGGACCTTCATCTGCTCCTTGTGTTTCTGCTTGAGTGTTTTTAGTAGAGTACCTGATTCTCTGGAATCATGCGTTGAAGCTGCACACCAACATTCTTACTTATCCTCATTTCCAATCTTTCTCAAGCTCCTTCTTTCCCCATTTTTTCCCCATCCTCCCATTTCCTCTCCTCTCATTATCCCCCTCCCCTCTATTTTTCTGCTTCCATCCATTTTTCCACTATTCATGGACTTCAGCACTGTCAGTTTTGGCAGTGCCTATTCTCTATGCTTAGAGACAATGATCACTGGGTGTTAGAAGTTTTTTTCCACTCCTCCTCCCATGTCTACTGTTCCTGTTACTTTCCCTCCTCCAAAGGATCCAGTTTCTTACCAGTGCCTATCAGTGTTAGACCTATTGACCAATTACACTATTGAACTGGTTTTCTCATTCTCCTTCAGAATTTTATTCCCATCTGCATCACCTAGGAAAATCAGGGATTGGCAATTGGCTCTAGATCTTTTATTTTTCTCCATCATTATGTTGACCTACCTCAATTTACTGTGGAGACTTTTCTCATCCTCCAATAATCTATTGCTCTAGGGTTTTATGTGACCAAGGTGGATTTCTCAGATGTTTATTTTTACATTCTCATTTCCCCTGTATTCAGTATTTACCTTCAGTTTATTCATCGAGGTCATGTTTATCAGTTCCAAATTTTCTCATTTGATTTTGCATCAGACCCATATGAGCAGTGTGTGCTTATGCTTGTCACATTCACGGCTTGGGATTGAGGCTCCATCATTATGTGGGTGACTGGCATTTTTTAGCTCTGTCAATCTTAACAGGTCTTCTACAGCCATACTCTTCTCCTTTGGAAGGCAACTTATTCTGGTTGGTTAGTCAAGCCAGAGAAGTCTCATCTCTCACCCACTCAATATTTGGTTAATTTGAGTGTGTTTCTCATTTCTAAAAGGTGTAGCCTTCTTTACTTCATTTCAGGGACATGGGATGGTTGGTTTCCACTGCTCTCTCCTCACTTTATCTCCATGTACTCACATGCTTTGTTTTCAGTGGACTCTGTATGAGCAACGGAACCTCTCTTGGGATCCCTTGTCCTCCCTCATTCATCTTCCTCCTTCCCTGCACACAGATTTTACGTGGTGGCTTGACAAAACCTCTCTCTCTCACCTGGATCTCCATCTTTTTACAAATGCTTCTCTGACAGGATAGGATGTTTGTTTCAACTCTAGATATTTTAGTTCAATGATCCCCAGACAAATCAACCCTTCTCATCATTCAATTGGAACCCTTAGAGATTCATCAAGTTTTAAATCTTTTTCTTATGGTTGTACATGGCTGTCTGGTTATGATACATACAGACATCTCAACTGTAATCACTGAAATCAATCATCATGGGGCAGTCATTTTTGCTCTGTTTCCACACCCTTGACCTTCTGTTCTGGGCTCTTTCCCAACAAGTACAACTTGTGGCTTGTCTTGTTCTAGGTGCCTTGAATCTTGTTGCAGATCATCACTTGAGGCCTGACAAGATTTTTCCTGTAGAGTGGTCTCTCAGTCCTCAAGTGGCTTTCTTCTCATCTGGACAACTCTCTCATTGATGCCTTTGCCATTTATTACAATGCCAAGCTTCCCCTTTTCTGGTTTCATATGCCTCATCCATCTGTTCTGGCTGTGAATGCATTCAGTAGGACAGGTACAACCTATTTCTCTATACTTACCTCCCTACTCACCTCCTTTCTCATTTTCTCTCCATAATATAGGACACTCCTTGTGTGGTCCCTCTTGTGTCACCCTGTTGGCCACCTCGAGCATGGTTTCTTCTGTTGAGTTTTCTTCAGTCCTCCCCTCCACTTCCTCTAGCCCATTCTCTTCTTTGACAGCCTCATTCTTCCCTCTTTTATCCAGTCATGTCGTCAGTCCAAATTCATGTATGAGATTTGTCTGGTCCCATACAAGATGTTCCATCCTATCTTCATGTGTAGCCTTCCTTCTTTCCCATTCTATTCCCCCAACCCCTATCCTTGTCTATCAGCAGAAATGGTGTATCTTTCACAGTTTGTCACTGCAGTGTTCATTCTTGACCAGGGTAAATAGGTATTGAACATCACTGGTTTCCAGGCAGCTCTCTCGCTAATACTTTCCGGTTTTCCTCTTGCCATAAAATTTTTTCCTTGCCACTCCTCACTATAGTCTTCCATTCTTATCATCCTCCTCATCCTTCTGTCCTACCCATTTGGGACCTGAATGCTGTTCTTCATGCTCTTAATTTTCCTTCCTTTGAACCTTTTGGCCTCTGGTGTTTTATACCATATTTCCCTTCAAACTTATTTCCTCCTTTTCACCTGTGATTTTTTGTTATCCTGACATGTATGCCATGAATTTTCATAATTTCTTCATACATTATTTTGAATTGCTCCTATATCCTTCTCACTCTAATCCTGATTGCCTACTCTGTCCTCTCTGTGCGGTCTATTGTTATTTGGCCCGCAGCAGCTCTTTTGTGGTTCCTGTCTCTTCATTACTTGGAATCCCTCTTCCATCCACATTCTTTCTGCCATTACCCTACTGAATGGCTTTGTCAACACATCCATTTAGCATATTCTTCTTTGGATGGGGAAGTTCATCAGCACTTCTAGGTATCCTCACATCAAATCCAGTTTCTTATGCTATCTTTGGTTGCTCACTTCTATCTTCCATTGGAGGAGATTGTTCAGGCTGACTTGTGGACAATCCCTCATAGTTTTGGGTATTGTAAATGAATTTGTTGCAGATTGTAGAGTAAGAAACAGAGTAGTGAAAACTGATTTGTCATATCAGTTGTATTCTAAAATAATTGAATCAGCCTGTGTGGACTTTTGACAAGAAAATAGAATTATTTAGAGTTTTAGGTTTGAGTAACGTGACATCAATTCACAACATCTGAACTACATAACAACTGATTCGTAAACAGTTACATAAGCAAACTTGCCATAACTATTGCTTCTATAAATAACTTACTCTAATATTTGCACTGTATAACCTAAATAATACTCTTGTATTAAACTTAAAATGACCAGTTGTGTATATCTAGTAATAAGCCCCTCTTCAAGAAAATTATTTACAATATGTTTTATATTATATACGAAGACTGTTCCCAGTTCATGCACAAAGTCTACTCATACAGCCTGCACCAACATTTGCAGTTCCCTTGATGACATTAGTGTTGAACCAATAGTTCTGGAGGTACAACGCCCATCTCATGGTCCTTGCACTGTCAATTTTGCACCTTTGTATTATGGAAGGGGCTGATAGTCTGTTTGTATGAAGAACTTCTTCCCATAGATGTAGTTTTGGAACTTCCAGATGGCAAACATGATGGCCGGACATTCTTGTTCAATCATTATTTAACAGCTTTGTACTTGCATACATTACTAGAATCAGTCTGTCTTCATGTTCTTGTTGGAGCACTGCTTCAATTCCATTGTCTGAAGCATAAGCCTGAACATTGAATGGTTTGTTGAAATCTGGCATTCTGAGGATTGGCAAACCTCCTAACATGTTCTTCAACTTCTGGAATGCCATCTGCTATTGTTGTTCCTACTTCCACTGATGTGGTTGGTCTTTCTTGGTCAGGTTCATCAGTGGTGCGGTAACTTCAGCATAGTTTGGGATGAACTTACTGTAGTATTCCAGTAACCTCAGAAATGATCTGACTTGCTGTTTGGTCATCAGAACTGTTGTATTTTATATGCGAATTAACTTCTTTTCTTTCATGGCAATCTGTTGGTTGCCCACCTTGTGTCCAACAAAGTCTGGCACAAAATAGCTAATGTAGCATGTAGATGGTCTGATAGGCAGACCTGCTGCCCTCATTTTCCCGAACAACTCTCTGAGTTTCTTCTGGTGGTTTTGTGCAACGTCTTCATCATGCAGTTGAATATTGCTACTGTGTTGACCAATCGAAATGGCATCCTCTTGAACTGGTAGCATCCATCAAAGTGGCTGTCTTCTCTTTGGGATCTCCCAATAACCTTTACAGAGGTTGATCTTGATAAAGAATTTGGTCCTGCCTAGTTTCAACATAATAGCTTCTAGGTTGCCTATAAGTTTGGAGTCAAACTTTGTTATGAGGTTCAATTTCTGGAAATCTATGCAGAAATGGTTTGAGCCATCCCTCTTCATGATTACCAATGGTGAACAGTTGACTGAATTTGAAGGCTCAATGATTCCAGCTTCTAACATTGTCTCGACTTCTTGCTTGATTAGGGCTCTCATCACATAGGGTATCTGGTTGGGCTTCATTTTCACTGGATATCTGGTAATGGTCTCAGTTTTGTGTTGCACAAGGTCTGTTTTGCTAGTCAGTTCTTCACTGATTGTTTTGTCTTTGTACAACTCATCTCATCACAAAAGTCTTAGGTCTAATAAATCTTCATCTTCTCTGGCAGGTCTCAACCAGTCGGTTTCTGAGATCTAACATACTGGTACGTGTTCCTCACTTCTGACTCTTCTTCTACTGTCCACAGCTCTTTCAATATCTGCATTGGATATTGTGCTGTTCTTCTGTGAAATAACTCAGAGGGTGAAAATCTTGTACTTATTTGTGGGAGCAAGTAATACTGTCTGCAGGTACTTGTCACAGTCACTTTGTCTCTCCAAGCCCATCTTCTTCAGCATAGTCTGTTGACTCTCTCCCAAAGTCCATTACATTTGGGGTTATACTGGGTGATAAAGAGTTGCCTAGTGCTAATGAGTCTGCACACCTCTTGCTCTTGTCAGAAATGTGTGCTAGTGGTGCACCTTGCCTGCCTTCCCTCTAGGAATTGTCCCTTAGCAGATATCATATGACCTGCATAATCTAGTGATATCTCCGATGACCCCCAGCCAATTGAAGTTGCTGGTGATTCAGTCTGCAGTCCTTTTTCCTCCTAGGTGTCCTACTACAATTGACTCTTGAGCCAGCTTCATCACTTGAGCCTGGTATTCTGTTGGCGCTATGATCTGTTTAATTTCTCCAGTAGAATTGCCTTGATAGATCCAGTACAGCACTTCCTTCCAGTCTTCTATTTTCTGTAAGTCTCTTTCTCCTGGATACTGTCCCAAAGTTTCTGCAGTGAAGGGTCTTTCTCCTGTGCTTCCTTCAGTTCCTATAGACCTACATGCGAGATTTCAACTTTAGAGACGTGCAGGGGCTTGATATCTTGCTTATTTTTCTTTTCTTAAGCTCTAGTCTTCTTTCTGTCTTGTTCCTCCAAACTTCTACTGCCTGGTATAATTCCAATCACCAAGTCATAGATGTGTGCTTTCATACACATGGCTTCAAGATCTCCCATGTAGTATGGAGTGTCCAACTTTATTCTTGCTTTGGGAGAAACTTTCTCACTGTCCCATGAATCAACACACACAGATGTACCTTGCCCGTCATATGGCGTGACAGATTTACTATCATTTATCTATACACCTGGAAAAAAGTTAAGCACCCCCGTGTTTTTTTCAAGTGATTCAGATTC
>NW_013669067.1:98824-120142 GCF_000517525.1 Limulus polyphemus
GAATCTGAATCACTTGAAAAAAACACGGGGGTGCTTAACTTTTTTCCAGGTGTATATTTTAGTATTGATGTTTGTTTAAGTTTAATTTATATTTAGAAGTGTACGTAACTTATACGGTTAAATCTTTATTGTGAAATTCCCATCTATTCACTAAAGTTGTAGAAGATTCTTGAGTGTAAGAATCAACAATATATGTGTGTATGTAAACACTAGTGTATCTTCAGTATTGTTGTGCAGGCTGAAATTTCTAGAAACTCTCCTCACACCTATAAATGTAACCAACGAGACACACCAAGAGACAGTATATATTATTGGTTTACTATAGTTCAGATGCTATAAACTTCTGATGCTATAACTATGATTAATGCTTATTAATTGGGAGCTTCAGATATTTGATCAGGAACATTTATAAATTTCGAACATTACAAGCTATTCAACTTTAGTGGATTCACATCAGACATTAGTATTTTTACAAAGACATTATATAACTTAAGTGGTGAAAAACTTGACATGTGATCAGCGAAGAATGCAGAGCTAGCTAGCTCCCTGTTAAGTGAATTGTACCTACATCAACTCGAAATTAACTCACTCATCGTGAACCCTTGATAAGACATCAAGGAAGAGCCAGACCAGAAAGAAGACTCAATATTGTTTTTAAGTTTGTAAAACTTTTGTGCATAGGTCATTATTTGTAGTAACCATTATTGTAAATTGTATTATTGTATGTATATTAAAATATATTTGTATTAAAAAAAGAAACTGTGTGTATCATTCTTGTTTTCAAGTATCATAAATTGGATACATATCAACATTTATTTAATTTATAAATCTAAATTAACATTTAACTCAGTTTCAGACTATTTGAAATTATAACACGTTATGTAATAAATTGGAGACTCCTCTGGGGTAAATTATAATATGTAACAATGGTCATCAGATAATTGACTGGTTCTCAATGCTGCATCCAGTGTCTCATTGTACCTTCACTTTCTTGTCCCCGACATAGCCTTCACCTACTGGTATGTTGTAATTTGTTGGCACCTTTCAATGTTTGTTGCATGCTCCAATCACCACTGGTACTGTTGACCCATTTGCTAACTTGAGCTGACCTTCAGTCATGCACTGTTTAATCATGGAGGTAGCACTTCCTTCTTATGGTGAATGTGATGTATTGTCCATTCTGTTTCTTCTAGCAGCAGCACCATCTTTGTAGGTAGCTCCAGCTGCTTTATGTTAATTTGTGTTGTTGCTTGTTGTTGACAGACTTGCACAAATTTGCAATGTGTCCCATTTAATAACAAGCGTAGCATCTCTTCTCTGTAACTATGACTCTTGGAAAAATCAGCGGGGAAACGTTCCCTTGGCTGTGGTTTCGCTAGATAGTAGATAGGGACAGTGAGAATCTCGTTAATCCATTCATGTGTGTCACTAATTAGATGACGAGGCATTTGAATGGATTTGATTTTTCCAAGCCCGTTCCCTTGGCTGTGGTTTTTCTAGATAGTAGATAGGGACAGTGGGAATCTCGTTAATCCACGCTGATTTTTCCAAGCCCGTTCCCTTGGCTGTGGTTTCGCTAGATAGTAGATGGGAACAAGACAAAATATTCCTCTCTACTCGGGTATCATAATTCACAAATTCACTTACATTACAGTGTGGGTTACCACAGTTGTATCTAGAGCTTTAAATAATTCTCTTTTATATCAAAAGTCCACACAGGCTGGTTCAGTTACTTTTGAATCCAATTGACTGGATGAATTTCTTCTCTACTCTGTTATTACAATACAATCTGTGATTATTATGCTTTAAAATTTGTCACTATACATACTTTATGGCTAAACTCTCAAACACCCAGTATGTATATATATATATATATATTTTCCTTTTACTTTCACTAACTTACTTGCACTTGGTCACCTATACATACATACCTGAGGCCTAGAATTTTCTACAAACTATGAGATATTATGATAAAACGATACTTACTTAAAGCAGTGAGAAAATTTTAGAAGGTTCGAGTAATATGACATCAATTCACAACAAATGGTTTATAAACAGTTCTGTTTACGTGGCTTCAAAAAATAACTAACATTTGCACTATATAAACTAAATAATACTCTTGTGTATTAAATTTAAAATGAACAGTCATGTATATCTAACAGTGGAGAATTGTCACATGCTCATTTGCATGCAACAACACAACCATATCATCTGAAAACATGTGATTTTAGGTGGGAGTCTCAAGGCTGATGGAGAGCACAAAAGTTTGCATATAGAGCGCAACACTGAATCATAATCTATGTATGAGTGAATGTAAATATCTATTGGAAATACATTTTCAGTGTTGGAAAATGGTAACTTTTTACTTTGACTTTGGAAAATATAATTACCATAGTATGACTAGGACACAGAGTTTTAATAGCAGATTTTTGGCTTTAATCTCTAGTTGTTTTGGGACAAGCTTAATGCTAAACACTAAAATAAAAATATAAGGAAGAAAAAAAGAATTAAAAGTATATAATTACATGGATAATAATAACTTTAGACAAGTTGGCTTGGGTATGAAGTAAAGCTTCGGATGTAGATTATTTCCAACACTGTGAGTGGGATTTAGATGTCAGATTCAGACATCCTGGGCCACGAGAATATTAGCTTTTCTAGTGTAGAGCAAATGTTAAAATCTTAAATTTAATAGTGAGAAAACTAATTTTCACACAGATCTGTTTGTTTCATTTTAATGAATAAAACAGTAATAATCTAATTCAGTGCTGAGGCCAATTGTACTGAAACTTTAGAATTTAAGTAGATTATTTCTGAAAGCCTAGTCAGATTTTTAATGTATTCGATATTGCTTCATTTGCTCATTGTTCCTTACATGCAGATGTGATATCTGATTTTAAATTCTTTGCTTTTGACAGCTAACTACAATTGCTAACAACATAGCTTTACTATGATGTAACTAATTTTAATAGCTTCTTTTTAAACACCTACTCAGATATGAAATGTATTTTTGAAATTGTGTCATTTGCTCATTGTTCCTTACATGCTGGTGTGATGATACCTGATTTGAAATTCGTTCCATCTAACAGCTGAATACAATTGCTAACAACATAGTTTTACCCCGATGTAAACCTTTATTTTATTGTTCAATCATAATTTTTCACATTTAGAAAGATGACCTTCTGGGATTATTTTTTTTGTCTGGTTTGAACTTGGTCTTTTACTTTTTATGCAATTAAATTCCTGATTATATTAATTTTTTTTTACTTTTTCAATTTGAGTTCTTCAGTAAACAAATGAATAAAACTTTTAATGCAGTTGAATTAAAATGATTTGTCCTTTATGCTTTGTTAATATAACTTCTATAACTTAGAAATTTCATTATACAATAAGATTCTTTTTTACTTCTTCAGAAATACATTATGTGTTTTAATTTTTTTTTCAGTTAAAGTTAGCAGAACATAGTTTTTCAAATCTTTTTGGAACATTCTTGTGTAACACAGCTCAACAACGACAGAAAGAACGTGTTAATCAACAGACATTTTCAGTATGGGCTTATTTAAACTCCAAGATAGATGCATTCTTGAACTACCTTTTTGTTCACGATAAAGAGGTAAATAAATAATTTTATCATAAAAAACAAATTTATTGCTGTTTTGTATTTTTTATAGTTTTATATATTATTGTGTCACTTAATGATAGTGTGGTGGCATATGTTTAGTAAGAGATCTTTGCACTTCATATAGTATAATTTTTATCAGCTAACTGTCAAAATGCTTGTGAACTTTTTATTTCTATTTGTTTTAACTATCTTTTTCAAAACTATTGACACCACTCAAAACAGTAATGGATATTTGGAAGTTTTTATATTCTAACAACATGTATGACAAAGCACAACTAGTGTTATTAAATAATGACACTCCTGAATCTATTTTCTTACAAAACAAGTGCCAACTGACCAGTTACGTGATCTAATGTACAAAGAGAAGTATTATTGGAGTCCATCTCCACAACTTTTCATTTGGTATTACAGACTTTGTAGTCTAATGAATTATCAAGAAATGTTTCCTAGTGAGGTTTATGATCACATTGGACACAAATGCAAATCATAGGCTGACATAATGTGCTTAAGTCATTAAACTGTTAGTAATTCTGCCCTGCTTACACCTATATAAGAACTACTTGGAGGTCAATTAAGTTTCACCTGTCATGTTCCACACAATGTTTAGTCAAATTCGGAGCTGTTGAACTTTGTGATACTTTCTTGTTCTAAGACCTTGCTAACCATTGGAGCATGTTACAGATGTGCATTATCATCAGTTAGAAGTTGCATATGTCATTGCCAATGGGTGTAAAACAGTGCATTTATATGATATAGCATTCATAATGCCATGTCTTAGCAATTCAGAGTAAGTGTGGCTATCATTACTTGATCACTACCAAAATTAGTTTGCCAGTGACACTATGCTTTGCTTTTCTCTTTGGGAATGGGATAGGATCTTGCCCTAGACGCTTTCCAGTTATGTATAAATTTCATATGTGGCTACAGTGTGAAATACAATTTGTATGTGAACAAGACATTGACTTACATAGATCGCTTAAACAGCATTAGCAATCCATGTGTTTTATACGATTTAAGATTTGCTGTTTTATGGCAGTGGATTAAAGGAATGTACAACACTGTTAGTTGTCTGTATAAGGACCAACCTTTTGGAGCTTATTTTGGACTATTTGCTGGCCAACTTGTTGTCCAGTTGCTGCCCTGAACTATATATGCTATTGATTTATTTGGAAACTGAAGTCTATCAGTTACATCAAACTTATATTGTGAAATAGTAGTTGTCTTGCAAGAGTTGTGACGATGGTCTACCCCATAAAATTCTCCTTATTCTGGTTTTTAATCCACATCCTGCTAACCACACTTAGTGAGTTTTGTAGCCACTTTACAGTGCCTTATTGTTTTTAACTGCCTTCTAGCCAAGTTATTGTTTTCAACATCATATAATTAATCAAATGTTTTTGTTGAGGTCCTGGCATGCTTCACCATCAGTCTTGATCTATCTATGCATAAGGCTAACTTAGGTATCATTCACACTGTTTATCAACAGTAGTTCTTCTCTGTCAGAACTAGAATATACAAAAATGTAGTTATCCGTAAATTGTTCTTAGCAGTGTACCTAAAGAGATTTTACATTTTTTAAAGCTGAGTAAAAAAGGCTTATTAATTATGAACATTTTGAATATCAAGTTGTACAGTCAAGCATTAAGAAGAGTCAATAATATATTTTCTTGAAACTTGGAATACAGTTTAGTGAATTTTCAACCAGTACTTATTCTAAACATAAATTGGCTGAATTTGGGATGTACTTATGCAGTTTTATAGCATTTAACCAGGCCTGAAAAAATTTAGTGATTGACAGTTATAAAATATTTCAGAGAATTTTGTATATCACTATAATTTGTCATCCCACATTAACAAACATCCATATTCTCTGTCTTTTAAGAAATGTCTCTAATTCACTCTGATATTGTTATTGGGCATGCTTATAATCAATAGAAATAATAAATTCTAAGCTACATAAAACAGATCATTATTATTTTTTTTTCAGCATCAAAAGGTGATATTTTGCCATGAGAGCTTGACATGTTTAGATTAACAACGTTGCTCCAAACAGTAATGATATTTTTAAACCTATTTATAGATTAATTAAAAAACCCAGATAATTTATAGTAGTTTAGGGACACACTGTTCTACAAGGTGTCCATAAAATCTCGAAATATAGGGCAATTAAAAAGAAAGCATATATTGGAACTACAGTTATTCTATGTGTTCTCCTCCTGCATCAATACATTTTTGAAGGCAATGTCAAACGTTTTCATGAACATGTCTCAACAAAGCAGTATTGTTTTCCACACTTTTCACATATGTGTTCGATAAGATGCTCTGTGCTCCTAAGTTTATCATCATAAGCTTGAGATTTTATGTAACCCTAGAGAAAAAATTCATAGGGCTAAGGTCTAGAGATCTTTGCACCTGTACTACAGGGCCACGTCGTCCAATCAACCTATCACAAAAATTGTCATCTAGCAATTGACAAACCATTGCAGCATAGTGGGGTGATGCTCCATCCTGTTGAAACCATTGTGGCATACCTTCGCCAATTTCACCCAGTAGGTTTGAACTTCTGCAGCAACTTACCAACAGTACCATGTGCTGTATTTTCTATTTTAAACATGAGTTTCATTAAAGTGTTCACTATCCTTCAATATGACCATCCTTTACATCTACATAGCAGTATCAATTTTGCTTTTACTTCTTTCATCAATGCTATTTTCACCACTTTAGATTTCTTCCTGTAATAAAAAAAAAAAGATTAGGTCATAATAAATATGATAAATAAATAAATATATTTAGGTCACAGTGAAAAACAAATTTAGGAATTTCCCTATGTCTCCAGACTATATGGACACCTTGTAGTTTCTGATGTACTGTTTTGTTCTGAAATGCATACTTAAAAGTTAATACATGAATTATTTTTGGAACAACCAACATGTAGGAAAAAAGCTTAGTAAACAATACATCTGAGTGCATAATGCCTCAAGGCTAAAGTAAGTACTAAATTTCTTGGTTTTTAGATATATTTTTTTTATTTAAAAACTTGTTAAGCTAGATCAAAAAATTTAAATGAAAAAAGTAAGAAAGAAAGAAATTTCTCCTTTTAAAGAACATGTTGTCTCCTTTTACATGATGTAACTGCTGATAAAACTCAATAGTTTGTTTACCCTAACTTGCCACCATGTAACTTATTGCTGTGTTAAACTAGTTATACATGGTTCAAAGAACAATAAAATTAATGAAAGTAGATGCGAAAGTGCAAGGAATCTATGGATGTCTAAGGCAACTAATTGTAATTGTCTGTTACAATCTACAATCATTTTAGAAAAAGAAAGTATTTTTGATTTTACTTTTTATATTTAAACTTTGATACAAATAATTTCACTACAGTCAGTGTACGGGTTGAGAAAATGGGATATGAATTATAAAGTTTTTACCAATAAAAACTTTTGATACTCATTTAGGAGGTTTTGGAGATTATGCAAATGAAACATAAACTGTAAGATAATAAGTATTTTTATACTTAAGATGAAAGTAACCTTTCACTCAAACTGTCTCAGCAAAAACTTCATAAATTCACAGACAAACCTTTAATAAAAAATAAGAATTTTTCTTTACAATACATTTTTAATGTTTACGAAAAACTTGCCAAATTTTGTGAAGATACACTTAGTATGTTCAACATTATAGTATGGACAAAAATACAAAACTTCATAACCAGAGTGCTTTCATAAGGGTCAGTCTGTGAAAGAAGGTAGAAAACATACAGTATGCCTACATATTACACCACCATTTTCAACAGTCCAAATGCACAAATCCATAGGTTAATTTTCTGGTGACTTGACTGATACTTCTATTTTATGGAATAACATAATGGCCTTTGATAATGATTATTGTGTTTTAAAATTTTCACCTGTTGTAACATTCCCCACTTTGCTTACCATGGCTAGAATACAACTTCTTGCTTGTCTATTTTTCAAAGGTCCTGGTTCCCCAAATTGATCTCTATTCCTTGATATTTCATTTCTGTTAAGTACAAGGGATAAATTCTAAATCCTTATTCTGAACACAACTTTATAATCTGAGTGTATGAATATTTTTTGTTGGAAAAGGCTGTTATGTATCCTTTAGTTCTTGGTGGCATCAAACAATATCAAAATGTAATTTTGATACATGCTTTTCCACTTTAACTTTATATTGACTGTGGTTATAATGTGACTTGCTGATTTGCATATTAAAAATCGTTTTAATATAATGTACTCACCCTCTGTATAACTAGTTGTAAAATTCAAGTTTTACACTTGAATATGAATATCCAATAAATATTGCAGTTAGAACTGGAGTAAAAATATTAACTTCATCACTCAAACTTAATAGATTAAATTCTGTATGAATGCCATAATTTATAGTATTTATTAAATTGTCATATGAAATTGGCTAGTTAGAATGCAGAATATGTCATAAACATCTCTGCAACTTACAAATATAATTTTGAATCATCAAAGGTATTTTTTCAGGTTCTAAGACCATCATGTCGACTGAATCATCTTGTTTTTTGGGAGGAACTGTATATTCGTCCAGAGGAACATCTCAAATGTAAAACTGGTGGACAGAGTTTTCCACTCTTTGATTTAGCCAAACCAAAAAAATTTACAGAGCAAAATCATATGAAAGTTTGACCCAAGTGCAACAGAAATACATTACCTACCAGCAAAGACGCTGTAGTGATTCAGATATTGGAAAAAATATGAGGACATTTATTCACAATACCAAAAGTGCAAAATTGTTATTAGTTCAATCTCAACCAGAATCAAAGCAGATAAGGTTGACAGCCCAACCACCTTTTTGGCCTAAAGATAACTCTTTTGGGGAAAAGGATGATTACTTAGTTCTGAAACATAAAAACAAGTGTATGTGCTTAACTACCTTAAAACAAAAAATGGGCAATAAATGTATATGTGAGGCATTTCAAGAACCATTAATGAAAGAAACAGAAAGTGTGTGGTTAGATAAACCTACAGAGTCATCCTTTTTAGGTTGTTTGGCTAAATCCTGTTTTAAATGTAAGCCTCATATAGGCCAAGGTTACAGAATCCAGCTCCATGACTGTTCATCTTCTAATATACCAAGTGTTTCAAATGATGGCGAATCAACATCAGAATTTTTATCTGGTACTATATCTCCATCACCTTCATCAAAGGTAGAACAGAAAACAAAGTCTAATAGCAATGATATCAATTTGATTAGAAGAAGGGAAAAAACCTTTAAAAAAGACACAAGAACCAACATATGTGATATGTATTTCCTAAGTACAATCAACATGAATGGAGATTTTGGGATATTGGGAAATTTAGATGGACTTGGAATATTCCAAGATAAAGTTCAAGTGAGACTTCAGGAAATAGCAATTTCTCATGAGGTATGTTTATGCCAGTTATTGTTTTTATCTTAAAATCTTTGAAAGTCTTGCAAGATGTTATTGTGATAAGTTTTATTTAAAAATGATAACCAGTGACACATTATTAACTTGATTTACTGGTTTGGTTTTAAAAGCCCATTTCTTGTTTGACTGATTGACAGCTATTCAGCTGGCTGAGGACAGTTACTGTAATTGTTACCAAATTTTTTGTATTTACAAAACATCTTAAGGAAACATGGTTATTTATTTAGAGTATACCACCATTATGATACATCTTTAATATATGAATGCTTAATTATTTATAAGAGTTAGGCATTTTTGTTTGTTTGGATTAGGAATTTCAGTGCTTTTTTTTTGCCTTCTTTTTGTTCAAAAAAAAAAGTTTTTTAGAAAAATAAAAAGCTGTACTTTTTCATTATGATTAATGTACCAAAATTGTAATGAAGGGGTGTATTGTGTGTATGTTAAAAAATATTCTTTATCCATCAGGCAGAAGTGGGAAGTCTATGGCAAGAAATAATCCAGTTAAAGCATAAGCTAGTTCATTCAATGGAACAGCATTTGGCCTACAAAACTGACAGAAATTGGGTAATTTGTTTTTGTATAAATTTGAACAATATTCATCCAAGGTAAATTAAAATTGTTTGTTAGTTAGCCTCTAAAATTTATAAGTATAAAATATTTATTCTCAAGTTTGATGTTTATTTATTTAGTATGAGTTGTTGTAAGATTTTATCTTTTTTTAATTCTAATTAGGTTAATATAGTGTATCATTCCACTGGAATACTTAACTCTCGTTAGTACTACAAAAGAAACAACCATAGAAAAGTAGATTTATTGTTAGGCCTTTAGCCAAGTAATCAACAGTGCCCTTTGATTAGAGCTAGGTAAGGTAAGTAACAAGAGAAAATAAATAGTATATAAAAGTATCTAATATAAATTATATCACATATATTTAAAGAGATTTAAATGTGTAATGCACCAAAATGTGAAGAATGTGTATTAAGCTAAACATACACAAAAAACGTAGTTGTAATTCCACCAAGAATGTGATATATTCTATAACAAATAATATTACACAATTCAAACACAAAACAATAACATGAGAAAATGAACAGTATGAAATGCAAATTAAATCACATATTAAAATGGATTAAAATCAAATGAAGAATGTACATTAAGCTAAAGATATGAAAATACACAATCATAATTACATCAAGAGTGTGATACGCTCTATAATAAACACCATTGAATAATTCAAATACAAAAAATAACAGGAGAAAATGAACAGTATGAAGTCCAAATTAAGTCAAATGAAGAATGTGTATTAAATTAAAGATACAAAAATATACAATGGTAATTACACCAGAAGTGTGACATATGCTATAACAAACAACATTAATCAATTTGAATAAACAAGTAAGAAATAAAAATTAACAGTATGTAATGGAAATTAAACACACATTTTGAAATAGATTTCAATGAAATGAAGAATGTGTATTAAGTTAAAGATAGAAAAATACCCAATGGTAATTACACAAAGAATGTGAATTTGCACAGGAAAAAAATTTAAATGTGGATTACTTGGACTCTTTTGCAAATTTTGTTTGATATTATACATTTTCAGGTGTGTTTTAAGTGGTATTTTAAAAAATGTTAGAGAAAGAAAACATCAAAATCTAAGTTCTGTAATAATTATTACATTTTAAATTTCATGTGATTGTCAATTTGGATTTATCCAGCACTGCTTGAAATACAAATGTGTTTGTCTTTTTTTATTTTAACTGCAAGTCCTAAAATGATTAACATTGTGTAGTAAACATATTCAAATTGTTGGAATATTATCTGTGATTTAGATATGGATATATTAACCCTCTCGCTACGGACATGTCAAATGGCACATGCCACAATATTTTAGAGAGTTATTTTCAAATTTTACTTAAACAAATCTATTATCAAAGTATGTCAAGAAAATTGACATCAAAATGTAGATTATAGTTCAAATTTCAATATTATATGTCTTAATTTCTTGATTCCAAAGAGAATATTAAAACAAAGACGCTAAATATTCTTTTTATGTGTGTATTTTTCATGTCACATCCTTCTATCTTATTGTTCATTTTATTATGCCTACCATACAATGTCTGTAATGGTTAATGAATTAGAAACTCAAATTTTAGACATTGACGAGCTAGAATATCAAATGAGAACATTCTCTCTTTTTGATTTGCTTAGAAATATAGGTTGTTTTATTTCCTTTAAAAGACTTGCAAGATGTTATTGTGATAAATTTTGTCCATTTTATTTTAAACCTCTTGTTTTCTAATGCCTACTTCTCTTAAGTACATGTTTATAACCAACAAAGAGCACATTCCAAATTACATGAGTCTGACAGTCATTTGTAATTGGCTTGAAGGATAAAGTTATAGATTGATTGGGAATGTTTACTAAGTTGTTGCTCTAAACAGAAATGAGACTTTTGTTTTTTAACCCACACATCTAGCTTGGTTAGAAAGCCAGATAAGATGAATTACAGTGATTTTATGTGCACCAGTATAGTAAGTTGATAATATTTGGGTTTTCTAAAATTGATCTTTGGAATATACAAAAATTAAATTGTTTCCTCCTTCTACTAGAGAGAATATAGGAGGCCTATGGAGAGGCTTAAGTGCAAGTAAATTACATAACATCATAATTACCAGAAATCCTTGTTTTCCTATATATTTTTGTATTTATTGTTCTATATTTTAAGAAAAATAACTAGAAATTGCACATTTATAATTAAAAGTAATAGTATATATATATATATATATATATATATAGGTGTTCTTAAGCATTTACACATTTAGTACACCTATACTGCTAAATTCTAACCACTCCGGGAGGATAACTAACATTCAAATACTTGTATTATTTTAGACAATCCTCAACATACCACTGTTCTGAAACAAGTCAATAAATCCCTCCCCACTATGTTCTCTGAGCAGATATTACAATAAACTTTGTGGGAAAAATCTATTTGTTGCTCCATACATGCTTATTTGCTGTCAATGGTGTCATAATACATTGTTATGTAAACAGTCTGATGGCAGCTGCAATGATTCATTGCTTTATGTTTGACAGGTTCCTACTTCAGTTACTAACACTAAAATAAACATGGGGAATATATATGAAAAGGTCAGAAGTATAAAATCTTAGGAGAAGCACTTTGGAACTTCATGGTCAAAACTAGAAATGACAGAATAGTACTACTCATTTTATTTTGTATTTCTTTTTCAAATTCAAATTGACAAAATGTTTATCAATTTATGGAAGAGAAAATAACAGGTAAAATATAATTTTAGTTTAGAAAAAACGTTTCACATTTATTTAGGAAGTTTTAGAGATTATGCAAATGAAATTTGAAAAATTGAAAATCATCTTGTACTCAGAACAGTCAATTTAATAAAACAATTCTGATTTTATGCCTGTAAAAGACTTGTATTGTTTACTAAAAGCTTGAAAATTTCCATGAATATACACAAAACATGTTGAAATTTATAGTATGGAAGAACAGAACATCAAATATAATTTCTTTCAGCTTTATTGTGTTTCTAGAGTTATGTTAGTTTTTACCACAAGATGGTTTTTGGATTGTGTTCACACACAACTATGGAGGGAAAGCAAATGCATTTGTATTGTAATATATTTCAGTGATTGTGACATTATTTGTGTAAAAGGGATTTTGCTAATTTACAACTAAATGAAACTACTTCAACTATGAATTTACTGCTAAATTTATGAAATATAACACACACTTAAAGAGTTACTATTCATTTACAAGCTATCAATTAGAAAATCAGACCCTTCCTGCCACACCCATCTGTCACATCCTCTATTTCAGGATTTGTTAATAGTTCTCTCTTATGTTTAATTATATATTACCTATAACCAATAGAAAGCCAAGTATTTCATCTATAAAATGACATATATGTTTAACATTGTGTTCTAAACAGATAAGCATCAATTTCACTCAGAGTACAAGCTTCATTCCATGGGAAAGTTAATGACTAGCTTGGATTAATTTGTTATGACTCTTGTCCCATAGTTAGAAAGCCAGAAAAATTTTGAGAGTTAGGGGACATTGTCTACTTTTTGCATGTTGTCATTCTATGTTCTTTGGTGCGAATTTTGAATTAAATAAAAATTATTTAGAGCATTACTACCATTAGGGCTAAATTTCACCTACAATCGACGGCAAGAAAAAAAAAGATTGGGTAAATACTTTATTTCTTGTTTTTTCATGTATATTCTTTATATTATAATAGTAATTAAAATGTAAAAATAAGGATCTTGTTTATGTTAGTTAAGATTAAATTAGGTAAAGTATATAATCATATTGTAATAAAAATGTTTCACAAGGCACACACAGGAACTGCATGTTCCCCCAGTGGTTTACAACTTATAGTGACAAGAATATTAGTTAGACATACTTCATAGGGCAATCAAAAGGGTAATAAAATAATAAAATTTGTTATAAATAGATGTATGTTGTTATGAGCTTAAAGCAACTTACGATATTATTAATAGGATCATTATCTTAAATAATAAGCAAGTTTGTGAAAAAATTAACATGTAGAAAGTTTAAAGTGTATCAGTGCAGGAGAATTATCTGACCATTATATACTAAGAATTTAATAAGTTGACAAGATATCAAATACCTATACAGGCATTTTAAAATACAACACTACTGATTGACATTAAAAATAAATTCAATAACAACATTTTAGTTTAATCTTTAATGAGAACCCTATTGAAAATAATTACTTCAAAATGCAATAATAACAAGTTTAAGGTATTCAAGGTTTTATTTTAATAATTAAAATGTTTCTACCCCTAGTATCAAATTAACATAAGTTAACAGTTACATTCCAATACAGTACATTACCTCCACTCATATAAATAGCTATTCTCTTTCAGTGCAAACATTTTTATGCCTGCCACAAGCCTTCTGATTCCAATGCATCAATAAGAGTGTGACATACTCTCATGATACATGTTATTCCCTCTATCCAATTTTACCGAACTATCACTTCTCGTTTGGCAGTACTTGTGTTCATTTTTCATTAGGTGCTCTTTTTGTGAAATGTGATTTTAATAGTTTAATATTCAAAGTAGGATTTCCTATTTTTCTTTTTTTACATTGAATAAATCTTTTAATTTAAATTACCAGTCTTTATTTTGTTTTCTCACACATGCATATTTTACATCAAACACTTTTGTTTGATTTACATATTTCTACAATGAAGTCTGAGGTTCATGTTCCCATTTTGAGTGTTATACCTCTAGCACTATTTTCACAGGTTGAAGGTGGGGGAGACATGTCATTAGATTTCTCTGATATTGTGAGAATGATCGTTATATGGATCAGTCTTCTTCTCCTGAATTTGCCCCACTAATTCTCCTGAACAAGCCAAACTGGTTAGGGCTGATGACGATTTGATAGCTTTTTTACACCACCAGATTTTATCATGTTTTTCCTTACCCCTCCTGCAGAATAAGCTAGGCCTAATACAGCATTTTTTGACATGATTTCTCAGATGTGTTTTATCCAATTCCCCATTCTTCTAGGATTCCTTATTACCTCCATGTTGGCTCAATTGTTATCATCGGCTCTCGATTTATGCACGTGTTTTCACTGTAATTGTTTTTTCTGGTTTGTGATGCAACCTTGTCCTGGATGCATTTGCCGCTTTTCTCTTTTCCAGATTTCTGTATTTGTTTTCTTTGGTGATATGTTTTTGATCATGTATCTGAGACTTTGGAATATGATGTGTAATCTGTGTGTCAACGTTTGACCCTTTTCTTTTTGGTTGCACATTTGTCGCAGTTGGAGCTACAACACATCCCTATTCCTTTCCCATCCCTGTCCCACTTCCAAGATTTCTCATCTCGTTGTTTTATTTAGCATTGGTAGGCATGTTGCCAACAGTACCAGAGACTAACCAGGGGGTTCTGGTCCAGTGGGAGCTTGACTATATTATATTGTTACCCTTTGGTGATCTTTCACTACAATTCCATGGGTTCTTCAGGTTTTATCAGAGGGACTTAACCTACTATTTCTTTCCTCACCTTCTTTGTCCGTGGTACCTTTTTTCTTCCCCATGGCTTGGGATCCTGCCACAAGCCTGCATCCATCCAAGAAGGTACAAGATTTTCTGTCTCTTCAGGCCATTGCACCTGTTCATCATCTTTCTCCAGGCTTTTATTCTAGGCTGTTTGTTGTCCTCTTGCTAAACCAGAGACTGGCAGCCTGTACTAGATTTGTCCCACCTAATTCTAATTTTCAATCTGCCCTGTTTTACCATGGAGTTGTTTCTTACCTTTAGGTTGGTTCAGAAATGTCGAGAGCCAGCATGGGCCCCAGGGCAAACATCCTCACATTTTGAAGAATTTATTAAAAAGAAAATCCTAAATTAGGACAGCAACGAGATCATAAACCAGACAAAATCATAGCAGCAGCTGTTTTTACCTCACAGTATAAGCATAAAAACGTTAATAAAGTAACAACAAATATCTATTAAATCTATAAAGTAACAAATACACATTAATTATTACTCAAATTATTATTTCAGTTGTTCATAATGTATCAAGCATCTATATGCCAAGAAAAGCCAAAAACTATGGTTTTTATCATTAAATGAAGATATAGCCTAAAGTCGTCAGGCCTGGGTTGGCTTTTTCTTCATGTTTATTGATGACAAAGAGGAATGTTGCGAATGATTATTTGCATATCCCGATATGTGTTCACTCATGACCCTCTCTCCGGTTTATTTTCCATTGGGTGGTTTCTCTATTTTATGCAGTGCCCTTCAGACTTGCTTCAGCCCTGTATCTTTAGTCGGGTGTTCAGAGCATTCATTTGTCACTTATATGCTCTCGGGTTGTGCTTTCCTCTTTCTTTGGTAAACTGGCTACTATTTGTTCATTCTGAACAGCTGCTCCTGTAGGTGGCTATTATGGGCTGTTAATCAAGTTGGAGAAGTCCTTTATGCAACCTATCCAATATCTTGTTCACTTGGGTATTTTTCTTTTTTTCTACACACATCTCAATCAGGACTGCCTTCTCCTCTTGAACTTCCTTCAATGGGTTTTTAGTTCGATTACAGCTCATGAAGTTCTGTCGCTTTAAGGGATGCAATCTTCCATGGTAGCCCTTATCCCCTTAGTTCAGGTTCAGATGATGGCTCTTTTGTGGGCTTTTCACAACCAGTGAACTTTCACAGGGATCCTTTGTCAGCTCTTATTACCCTTCCTCCTATCCTCGTTGTCAGTTGGCATTGGTGATTAGATATGACATATTAGCTGGTGTCCTGCCTCCTCCTCATCCAGGTTTCCACATTTCATGAACATATCCCTGCTGGGATGGGAGACGTGGGTTGATCAACTGGAAGATTCGGGGTTTTTCGTTTGCAGCTAAGAGGTCTTATCCTATCAACGTCCTGGAGACTCTTGTTGTAGGTTGTGTTTTGATTCATTTTCTCTATCTGGCCAGAAATCATCTGATAACGATCCATTCTAATTTTTCTTCAGTGGCTGCTTATCTCAATCACCAGGGCAGCACCCATTTTATTCCCTCTGTATTCATATGTTGGATTTTCTCTTTGCATGTCATATTCTGGTGCTTTCACTCTTCTTGTGGATTGGATTCTTGTCCAGACAACGTTTAATCGACAGAATGGTCTCTCGAGTTTTTTGTTTTTCATTGGCTTTGACTTCAGTGGGGTACTTCTCACAGTGAGGCTTTTGCTATGTCCCTTAACCAGATAACATTTAATTGACAGAGTGGTCTCTTGATTTTTTTTGTTTTCCATTGGCTTTGACTTCACTGGGGTACTCCTCACATTGAGGCTTTCGCTATGTCCCTTAACCACAGGTTGCCTTGGTTTTGATTTCCGGTTCCCCATCTTCTTGCCCTGACTATCGATGTTTTCAGCCAGGATTTGACCTACACATTTGTTTATTCTCTCATTTTCTTTCTTCTTTGAGTGATTTTGTTCATCCTAGACACTCTGTGTTCAGTCCTTCTGATAGCTCTTTCCTGGCCATTTCTGCTCTGGTTTTCTTGGCTTCTCCAGCTCCAATTTCCTCCTCCGTTACCTTTTCCTCTGTCTCCATCCCTTCTTTGCCCCCCTTCAGTCACCGGTGTTTCATCCAGATCCTCCTGTCGTTTGTCTTCACACCTGGTTTTCCTCCGTTCATTGGCAAGGTGATCCAGCTTCTCCCTACAGTTAGCCTCTTTTCTGGCTTGTTTCATTTGCCATTCCTACATAGAAGTTTTTCAATGCAAATGGAATTTTTCTGTCATTCGTTTCTGGGTCCAGAATTTTTTGGGTGATTCCAGTCAATTTCACTTTTAAGGGAGATGGTTTACCTAATGTAAACATCTTTTTGGTACCCGATGCCAGGTTTATGGATTAATCTATCAATTTATCCTTTTCACAAGTGCCCCGTTCATGATTTGGGAGGTACTAGGTTTCATCTAGTCTCATGAACTTGATTTGAATACAGTATGATCCTTTTTCCTACCCCCACATAGATGTTGGTTCCCATTGGCCTGGGTTTTGGTTTGTATTGATTTGCCATTGGTATGATCCTCTTTCCTAACCTCACATGGATGTTAGTACCCAGCAACTGGGTTTTGGAGTGTAGTTGACTTATGAAAAGTATGATCCTCATCCTACTTCTGCATGGATGTCAGTTCCCAGAGGCATGGTTTTTGGAAGTAGTTGACTTTCCGTGTATGGTATGTTGCACCCTAGCCACTCTATACCTAGGAATACATCCTTTTCAGTTTACACACTTTTATAATTTCTGGGATTGAGTTTCATAAATAATGTATGGTTTGGATTACTTTCCGGCTATAGTTCTCTCCCTGTTGGATGTGTTCCTCTATTTTACACCCATGTATGCAACATTTTTCTAAGATGGGTGAATAGTATACCTGGTTCAAATGTGGTGTGATTCTGTACTTCAAATCTTATAATCTGACTGTCTCATCTTAGGGAGTGTTCTTTGAATGCTTCTTTCTTTCCTTTACACTGGTCCCTCCACCTATTCAGTATGGAGGTAATGTACTGTGTCAGAAGTTATAGTTTTCCTTCACTGAAGATATATTTTCAAAGGATACTTCCCACCACTCACACTTCCCACCCTTCCTCTCCACTGAAAACTGGTGCTTCCATCTTCTGCCCAAACTCAAAGTGGTAATTTGGTAGAATTGAATAGAAGTCACATGCATCATCAGAGTATGTTGCACTCTTATTGGTGATGGGTTGATGCATGATGGTTTGCATGAGAGACACATTGGAATCAGTCAATTTCAGTGGAGGGGATATAAGAAACTTGTGGCATGTGTATTTTTTTTATTTTTTTTTGTATATAGAGGGCAATACTGAACAAGAATAGCTATTTATGCAAGTGGAGGTAAGTACCTATCAGAAGTACAATTTCAGTGTAGGAAAATTATAACTTCAAAAAAACTGTTGAATTCAAAGGAACATTACAGACTTGTAATGGTGACGACAAGTTTGTAAGTGGCATTAAAATAGTTTTTTTTAGTAAAATGAAATCGATAAAATATTAATACAGATAAAGGAGGGTTCCTAGATATTTATTTAGCATTGGCTTTGAATTTATCAGTAGTGCTTCAGCTGTTTTCTTTCTGTTGATGACTGATTCTTCTCAGAACATATTATCCCTGAAAACAATGTTAAAATCATCTGGCTCTTCTCAGATTATTTTAACATTGTTTTCAGTGATAATATATTTTGTTTCTTTGAGATGTTCAAAAAAACATTCATGAAGTAACCCAACATTAACATAAATGCTATAATAATAATAATACAATCTTATTATTAAAAAGTACCCCACTGAAAATAAAAACAACAGAGTCATCTACAAAATGAAATGCAATTCATTTAGGTACTTTTATATCAATAGAAATTAACCTCAGACTTAAGAAACATCTTAAAAGACCCTCACATGTTTTTAAGCATCTCAAATAAACAAAATATATTATCACTGAAAACAATGTTGAAATCATCTAAAGAAAACCAGACATTAAAAGAAAAAATAGCTGAAGCACTACTAATAAAGTCATTGAAGCAGTTACTAGATAAATGTTCAGGAACCCTCCTCCTTTATCTTTATTAATATCTTATCCACCCCACTTGACTTAAAACCTACAAACTTTCACAAGCCTATAAGATTTCTCCAATTTCAACTTTTTTTTTTAATGTAACTCTTACCTGATGATGACTCAATACAATAGATCAAATGCTGTAGTTGTTAAAATAAGAACTTACCTGCTGTAAAAGTTGCTGTTATTGTATTTTTAATTAAAATTTTAGTCCCTTAATTGAAAGATGAAGTGATCAGCAATGTAAAAATTAGCATTAGAACCAACAAGATAAAAAAAGTGGAAAGTATAACTTTTTAAGATTTAAGAGCTATAGGATAAATGTTCTTTTTAAATTAAAAAATGTTTTATTTTCTCAAGAGATCGATAAATAGTTTATCTCTACCATTGTTATAAGCTTACAGTTAACTAAAAGCTGATAATGCAAATCTAGTACATTTATCATGGTTGGAGTTTGGACCATTCATTACCCGAATGTGGCCTAGTGGCTAGTGTATAAGAACTTGAGATTCGAGATCTCACGTTTAAAGCATGGTACTTTCAGTTGTGGATGCATTATAAGAGTGACAGTCAGTCATACTATTCAGTTAAAAGTAACTGCTTTAGGGTGCTGTTTAATGATTGCCTGCTATCTGATACACAATTCCAAATTAGGGGCCATAGGGAGGTCTGATCTAGCTGTTTAGTCCATGGTGTGAACAAGATATTGTTCAGGTGAACAGATAAACAAACTGGACTAGTTATTGCATTTTTATGGGTATTCAACTATCTCCACTGAAGTCAATCTGCCTGTTCTAAGTTTTATGTTTTTGAGTTTATAGTATTTTCAGACAGAGGCTTACCTCTAAAATATGAAAATCTTTTATATTTTGAGTTGCTCTCATGCTGTTAAAAAGCATGTGACTGAAGTTCTGAATGTCCTTGACACAATGCAGAGCATGCATCAACTTACCCATATATCTTCATTCCCCCACCTTCTACATCACTTATTACACCTGCTTTGAGAGTATATATATATAATCTCTCTATTCCTGCTATAACCCAGATTTTGTAGTTTCATTTTCATGGAGATTATGGAGAAGTGGGTGGAAAGTTGTTTCAGATGTATGTACCTGTTTGAAATTAATTTTAATTCTAAAAATATAAAATTCAAAAAAAGGTAGACTTATTGAGAATGAAACCAAAGAAGTAGTAAAACTGCAGCAAAGAAAAGAAAAAATACCACCATAATTGTGCATGAAATAATACAGAATGGTGGTATATAATGGGTATAAACTTGAGACAAGCACATGAAACAAATGTTTTAACATGTTGAAGTGAGCTGTTTCTTCCTTAAGGATTCAAGAACCAAAATAATGCCAATTTTCCAACACAGCACTTCAATCAAGAGAAGTGTAACTATGAGAAGATGAAAGCCATTAACAGGAAGAAACATTATTGCAACTTTTTAAACTCTTGTTCAATTAAAGTTGGAGAAATAGCCATACTGCATGACAGTGGGTCTGATGTCAGAAACCTGCCATGGACACCAGTAGCCTTTATGGAATTAAATGCCTGAAAATGTTGATTAGAAAGAGCCAGAAATACACCCACAGGAATTCCCTGTACACTAGAGCCAGGCTACTTGAGTGAGGCCTCAAAAGAAGTAAGTTACAAAAATTATGATATTGGTAAAATCGTTTGCAACAGCAGTCAATGTTAACTTCTGAATTCACAGTGAGTAATGCTAAAAGCAAGATTATCAACAAGAATAGTTCGATTATGGTGGGGAAGAAAGAGCTTATATACAGCTTCCTGATGTAAGTGCAACAAGTCATGTTAAAGGTGGAAGAGTGTAGAACTATATCTGAAGTATATCAAAAATATTCAGAACTTTAATCATATTGTTACGTCTCCGTTTGTTAATTGATTTTCCGTAACTTCGTTTCGATGAAACTTAAGCGACACAAGTTCTTTCTTAATAAAAACTGGTTTATTCTTTCCAAATATAACTTTACCGATACACTCAACTTCAACAATCGCGCTAAACAAACGCTATAACGTCTCTCGTGCTCTCTGACTGCAGTTCAATTACTCACTGTCTATACACACATTACATTCCCC
>NW_013669068.1:0-2030 GCF_000517525.1 Limulus polyphemus
GGGCGAGCATGTTTGGTGGGATGCGGATTCGAACCCGCGACCCTCAGATTGTGAGTCGAGCGCCTTATCCTGAAACGAAAACGATACGCAAAGGATTATGTCAGTGATTTTCTTTTTCGCACAATAGTTTTACTAGAATAATTGTTATAAACTTTCTTCTCTCCCCATTAAGTTTTTGCAAATATTCTACATGGTAGAAAAATTAAATTACTCATTATCTTCAATAAACTGACGTTCTACATATAACAATAAAACAATGTTGCAAAAAAAGCTTAATTGAAATAATTTAACTGATGGCCCCCCAATGGCACGGCGCTAAAAACCGGGTTTCGATACCCGTGGTGGGCACAGCACAAATAGTCCATTGTGCAGCTTTGTCCTTAATTCCAAACAAACAAATTTAACTGATGGTGATGATGTGAACTTGTGTATGGTATTTCATGTCTGTAGAGAACATGTAATAATTTAGGTTCCAGCGTGTTCAATTTAACGAAAGTCTCATTAAAAGGCAGTTAGAATAGCAGTAACGAAAATCGTAAATTCAGAAATGATTTCTACAATCAGAAAAAAATTTACTGCATGGTATTTCCCTAATGTACGGGTTTACATCAACTGAAATATATCAACACATTCATATACCCTGTTTTTTTTTACGTTGATGAAGAAACAACTTATAGAGATTCGAGATCTTAATATGCATATATAAAAAGTAACTCAACATTTGTTTCTTTGCTCTAAAGGAAACAGACAAACGGATAGTTTCTTTGCTCTAAAGGAAACAGACAAACGGATAGTTTCTTTACTCTAAAGGAAACAGACAAACGGATAGTTTCTTTACTCTAAAGGAAACATAAATTATATTCAGGTTAAATTCCAGAAGAATGAATGTACAGAGAAGACACATCACGTGCATTTAGCTGTTGGTGGAAAGGTATAAGTCATGAGTTTGGCTGTTGTCACATGTTTCTTTTTTTTTTCGTTTCTTTTCGCGTGCCTCATAAGTACCATAAGCATTGTAACGAAAATGCGAAATTCTCCCTTCTCGTGTCAAATAGTAATTATATATATTTGTCTGTCAGACATAACGAATCACTACACATAAACAAAAGGTGTTACTTCACTTCTCTGTATAATTTTTCTTTCTTTAAGTTTTCCACTCCAAACCCCCCACCCCCCGCCTCTCCAAGACGATCACACTTTTCTTCAACTACTAATTCCCTCCCGATAGTAAAATGGACTTAATATAAATTATAATAATGACAAAATGAATTGTAAAATATTTAATATTAACTTACTGTTTGTTTATTGTTCAGCACAAAGCCATACTCGTGGTACCACGGGTATCGAATCCCCATTTTAGAGTTATAAACCTAAAGACTTACCGCTGAGCCAGTGGGGGAGGGGGAGGACATTTTGTCAAGACAAGTATTCTACATAGATCATTTCTAAAAATCAACCGTCTAACAAGTAGAGCTGATTAAATATATTGTTCTTAAGTTCTTACTCATAAAGACTAGTGGTTTCATATGTTACGTACTCTCACTATTAGCGATATTTTCGGCTGTAATCCCAATAATATCTCACGAGGTTCGGTCACTTTAGATTAGTCGTAAAGCCATATAGTAAGCTCCGTAGATGTATATAGAACAGTTTCAGTAGAACAATATTTCAATAGAAATGAATATCAGGTGTTTTTATTTTACAGTTTCTATCGTGGTAGTTTATCTTTGTTATTAGCGTATCATGCATGAAATAAGTATACAAAAGTAAATATATGTTTTTACGCATATCATTTCAGTAACAAATATGTATTTCAATATAATACAAGTAAAGAAAATAAACGTCGGGATGACTAATATCAATCCTTCAAAAACAATTCCAACAAGATAGTAGAGATGACATTTGCATGATCCCTACATAATAGCACAGTCACACAGTGTAGTATAATGTTAACAAACAAAAAATGGGATAACTTAAACTCAGTTGTGATTGAATAGTTATATATATTGTTATTTGTTAATTCTTGCCTG
>NW_013669068.1:2281-7479 GCF_000517525.1 Limulus polyphemus
TTACTTCATTTTTTGAAAAGTGTTTTTCTTTACTTGTTTTTTTTTAAATAAAGTGTTTCAATAGACATAAGAAGGTTGTATTTAGAACTTGGTTCTAAATACAATGAGGTTCCAACTGTAATATTTATTGTTTATCTATTATTGACTGGTAATTCCTGTTTCACCTTGTAAAAACGAAGAATAAGAAAGAAGAACAAGAAATTCAAACTTTTTTGTTATGATATTTATAGACATTCCCAGAAATTGTGACTCAGTCATTACATAGATATTGTTGTAAAAGAAAACAGTGTTTAGTATTGTAAACTTCTGATTACATATTGAGGAGATATTTAAAATACTATTTCGACGAACAGTCCGAGCCATCCCTACATAGGGATAATTTATAGTTCTCATATTAATATATACTATCGCAGAAACACATTCCCTGTTCATTGTTGTGTAGTCTATCTCTCTGCCAGTAGACACGTGTTAGTTTAGAATACATTACCACTCTGTTATAACGTGCATTTTTGCGATAGCTTTTATTGCTGTTGAGGTTTGAAGCTGTTAGCATCAACAAAACAACATGAGTGAAGTTGACATGAAAACAGGTGTTAACAAACCTGAAAATTATTTCTAACTAAGAGGTTGAACAACGCTAATAGTCTCTGTTATTTATTGTCTGTATTTGTGTTTTGTATTATATTTCCTCGGCTATCTCGAGACTATTACTAAGAAATAGCTTCAAGCTGTTTACTAAGCGTAAAAAAGACAGTTTAACTTGTGTGATTTTCTGGTAAATCTGTTAAACATTGCATAAAACTTTGACAACCTTTAAGTTATCTTTAAAAAAACTTCTTTGGTTAACTGAAAGCATTTCATAAAAAACAGAAGATCGTTGGCTGGGTACGCTATTTTGGTATCCCTCTCCCTATTGGCTAACCAATAGATAACTCCAATAAGCAAGACCAAGTTACCTTTTGAGACTGGGGGCCGTGGGGGTGGCCACGATCACATGTACTTACGAATAATAAATACTTATTCTGACGTAGAATCATCAAACGTAAAACAAACGCAAACAGAAATAAAAATAAGATGAACAGGCTTGGTTTCTAGTATAATGTTGTCTGTTCTTTATTATGGGCAGAGCATGTTTAATTAAGCCGTTTATATTTTGGAAAGACAAGTCGTATTCTGCTTTCCTTTATTTAAAATATTCTACTAAGGATACGTTTTCGATGACCATTCTGGTTTGTTTTCTACCAAAGTCAGCAGATCAAATGAGCAAAACATTGATACATGTGCTTTCTCAAAAGTGTCCGAAACAAAGAACCAAGGCAAAGACATGTAGTTATTATTTTCACTCCTTCTCAAGCCACTTAGAAGTCAGGGTATTGCTGTGGTAACTGAATGTGTTCATGTTGGAAAAGTGACCCCTTTTTGACTTGACAAACTAATGGAAAAGTAGACACAATTCGACTTGATTATCAGATGTGAAAGCCCATCCGTTCTGTGTGCATGTTAGACAATTCAAACTAATCCAAATCTAAAATTTTAAATGGTTAATAATAATATTATTAAATAGAAGAATAAAATTTGATATGGAATATTAAAAATTATTTAAATGCATACTTTATGAAATCAATAATTTTCCGTTTTTAACATAATTCATTCATCTGCTTTTTATATATATTTATTCATTGGTACCACAGTATTCACCGATTTCCCATTTTATAAGCTCTGTATTCATTGATGTCGCACTATGGGGCTGAGGGTACGTTATAAGACGGACAGTCAAATCCCAAAATTTGATTGGAATACTCCAAGAATTGACTGTGGGTGCTATTGATTAGCTGCTTTCCATATAACCTATCAGTCCAACATTAGGGACGACTAGCGCAGATATTCGATATTCCCGAACAAAGGCAACAATATTTTTATATGGTTGTCAATATAGAGACCTTTTGTTTTTGTCCTATATTATAGTCAATGGCCATTCCTTTAACACGTAGAGTTAGTTATTTATCTTTGTATACTTCTACCTATCACCCCTCTCCAGGAAAAAAAAGAGTAGCGGCTGATATCTGTACAAAACTTATTTCTCATGACGTATTTCCACCAAAACTATGTATTTTCTAACAAACTTCTGTAAACTAGTCTATTTTCTAGAGAGCGCTGTTATTGATGATGTTGGTTATCTTTGTATACTTCTACCTATCACCCCTCTCCAGGAAAAAAAGAGTAGCGGCTGATATCTGTACAAAACTTATTTCTCATGACGTATTTCCACCAAAACTATGTATTTCTTAACAAACTTCTGTAAACTAGTCTATTTTCTAGAGAGCGCTGTTATTGATGATGTTGGTTATTGTTTCCCTTAGCACAAAGCCACATAATGGGCTATCGGCACTCTATCCACCTTGGAAATCAAACCCCGGATTTTAGCGTTGTAAATCTGTAAACTTACCACTGACTCACCGTGGACATGAATGATAAATCGATCTTTTGCACTTACGCTTATGCTTTACTAAAGAGCGACGACACCGTAACAGAAAGTGGACATCATAAAACAGAATCAGCTTTCTCGAAACAATTTAAAAACTCATCAATTTTAAAAGAGTTTTCTTGATGAAATGATTTCTGCTTCGATAATGTGCATTCTCTAAAGGTTTTGTTTGGCGAGAAAAGCAGCTTGTTTTCTTAAGTTATCAGGTTTCAGATTGCATGTGCCCTGTATTTGTAATCGGTGGTTTGCGCATGACGGGTTTACTGTGCTGTATTGTCAATGAAAGTTTCATATTAACCTGACTTTTGCAGTGATTAAACATTCTGAGACTGGATCTTTCCATAAAGAAATCTGAAGTAGTATTCTAAGTTGACATATCGGGGAATTTCAAACCCCTCGTATTTATATCTCCTTTTCACATTTCGGTTTCTTACAACAAACGCTATTTAACGTTACACTTACTGTGGGTTTCAAGCTATAAATTTCAACAACAAAAGATTGTTTAACGTGATAGAATGTTTCACAACTGTTTCTTTGGTACGTTTATGCAGACCATATACTGAAGAAACGTGATTTGTCTGAATGCTACAGTTCGGAGGCGGATCGTTTCTCACGCTCTGTGGCGAAAACTCAGACAGAGATGATTATTATCATTAAATAATTGCTTGATTCTGGTCAAGGCTTCTAATGATTATCAGGATAACTATAAAGCTGACCAGTATTTTTCCTGTAAACTCATGGACGCAGTCTTCATCTAATCTGTCACGTGGATAAAAACGTCCTTTGCTTATTTCGAAACTTCAACGCCTGTCTATGTGGATAAAACTGAACTTGCCTACTTCGTACTTGTGTAGCGTAACCGATTCTATCTTCATGTTTACAAACCCCGGGAGTTTTAACGAAATTACAAGGAAAAATTTACGCTTCCACTTTTTTCCTTTTTTTTTCATTTCTTCAGGAAGCTAAACTACTTTTCATGTCTATAAATTGTATTGCTTCTACATGCTGACCTCATAAATACTAGGAAAACTACTTTCAAATAGTTACAAATAGGCCATTTTTTTCTAAGCCAAAACATTTAGTTAAAAACAAATTACAAGTAAATTTTCGAACGTTTAATTGCTGGATTTTTTTTTTCATAAAGTTGAAGTATTATTTGGAAGACTTCATCTTCTAAAAGTGTGTTCTCCGGAAGGACAGCGGTAAGTTTACGGACTTACAATGCCGGGTTCGACTCTCATGCGGTGGACACAGCAGATAGCCGAAGTGGCTGAAACAAACACTCTAACAATTTTTTCACACACATAGAATAAAAAAAACCCGTACATGAATCATAGACTACACTTTTCCAAATCAGGTCGAAAACTTGAGTTTTGGTTTTCCTGCTGTAAAATTTAATAAGACTTCCTATAATTTTAGCAAACAAATGCCTACAATTACTTATATATGTACTTGGTCAAATGTTAAATATGTATATCTTTACCTATTCTGTACACCAAGTTAAAAAGCATGGGATAGATGTTGACTATTTCTTTGTTGGATTTCGCGCAAAGATATACGAGAGTTATCAGTGCTAGTCGTCCCTCATTTAGACTAGAGTAAAGGCAGCTAAACAACTGCAACACCACCAATTGTCTGACTACTTTTATCGGACCGAATAGTGGGATTTGACCGTTACTCATGGCCCCAAAGTGCGGAGCATGATTTATTTATTTATTTTTGTGTTAACGGGACAGGAACCAAGGAAACTCGGCTCCACGGGCGGCACACAAGCTACTGGGCTGCGCTCGATTCAAGAGTTCACTGATTCGTCAATTATTAAATAGTATGCTATCTCTTTTTTTTATGGTTTAAAAATTTAATGTATCAATAATTTATTATCAGTGCTTGTGGAGAATATTTGAAATAAAAGAAATCATAAAATGATTTGGTTGCTGTAGTGTTATAAAACAATTAGACGGTGAGCAACTTTTTACACGACAGAAAATATTTAATTATTAAGGAATAAACCTGTAAGAAGTATTGGGCAGCTAACTGTGCTTAAAAACAATTGGCTATTTTATAGAACACGATCCCTATATCCATCAGTTATTGATTATTCCAGAAATGTGCACCAATAAGATTTAAAAAAGAATAAATTTTCCTGCTGAACTTAGGAAGTGTGAGTGTAGTAGAGATAAAAGCTTGAGGAGAACTGCTAACATTTGGATGTCTGAGTGTAGTAGAGATAAAAGCTTGAGGAGAACTGCTAACATTTGGATGTCTGAGTGTATATAGTAGAGATAAAAGCTTGAAGAGAACTGCTAATATTTTGAAGTCTGAGTATAGTAGAGAGAAAAGCTTGAGGAGAACTGCTAACATTTTGAAGTCTGAGTGTAGTAGAGAGAAAAGCTCGAAGAGAACTGCTAACATTTTGAAGTCTGAGTGTAGTAGAGAGAAAAGCTTGAGGAGAACTGCTAACATTTTGAAGTCTGAGTGTAGTAGAGAGAAAAGCTCGAAGAGAACTGCTAACATTTTGAAGTCTGAGTGTAGTAGAGAGAAAAGCTTGAGGAGAACTGCTAACATTTTGAAGTCTGAGTGTAGTAGAGAGAAAAGCTTGAGGAGAACTGCTAGCATTTGGATGTCTGAGTGTATATAGTAGAGATAAAAGCTTGAAGAGAACTGCTAATATTTTGAAGTCTGAGTATAGTAGAGAGAAAAGCTTGAGGAGAAC
>NW_013669068.1:8479-18026 GCF_000517525.1 Limulus polyphemus
GTGTATATAGTAGAGATAAAAGCTTGAAGAGAACTGCTAATATTTTGAAGTCTGAGTATAGTAGAGAGAAAAGCTTGAGGAGAACTGCTAACATTTTGAAGTCTTGAGTGTAGTAGAGAGAAAAGCTCGAGGTGAACTGCTAACATTTTGGATACACAACTAATCAACATATTGTAAGGAAACTCAATACCAGCGGAAGTATAACAAAATAAAATCTGGTAGATCAAAAATGACAAATGAAAGAGTTGATGATTGCCTGATTGTTAGGGAAGTAAAACAGGACAGCCAAGTCGCATCCACTGTAATTAGCAACAATAACAGATATTAGTACAATAACTGTGAGAAGGAGGATGTACAATGATGAAGATGAAGATAATAACCCAAGTGCTCTTCTAAAGTTATATCTTCAGTAGAATAAGATTAGGCGACTTGAATGGCCGGACCAATCTTTTGATCCAAACCCACTAGAATATATGAGGTGGGAATTAAGGCAAAGCTACAAGCAAAAACAATGTGAATTGAAAGACATGACTGAGGAAGAAGGGTAGAGTATTCCTGTCTCATTATGCAAGAACTAAATCGAGACAATAATATTTGTTATTACTTCTCTACGTCTGGCGAGACAATGCCAGACGTAGAGAAGTAATAACAAATATTGGAAGTCTAACAAAATATTAAAATGAGACACAATTTTCAATAAAGAACTGACCAACTATCTTTGTTGTACATTTATTTTGTGCGTACAGCGAAAGTTGTGGAATGTGAATAGTATGATTAATAAGTGTAGTTAGTCACTTGGAATTAAGTATTCAGTATGCAAATATGATACTCAAAAGTAAAATAATTGTTTACTTGAAAATTATGAAAATATTATAATAGAAGGTGACTCAATACTTATGTTACAGAGCTTCTTCATCATCTAGAACAACACATTCAATCCATCGTAACCTAAAGAAACCAAGTGTTGCAAAAAAGAAGAAAAAGGTCTTACTTAACGTGCAATGATCAAGTATTTAACTTTATTGCTTGTACCCTACGGTTTGTATCAACATTCTTAATAGATCAAGGTAAATGTTTCAAGGGCCAAGTGTGACATGCAATAAGCTTAAGGTATAAGCCAGCATTTCTCAAACTGGGGATTCCAACCCAAAAGGGAGTCGTAAGGCTATTGTAGGGAAGGAGGGGGAGATTAAAAAAATGCTGCGATAATATATATTTTAGAATATATACAGTAATTGGCTATCATTTGGGGGGGGGGGGGGCACAGCCTGAAATATTTTCAAGGAGGCAGCAAAAACGTTTGATAACCCCTGATATAAACAAATACAGTTGACTGAAAAGTTCGGTTCACAGGAACTTTAATTAGTTAGCTCATTTTATGTTATTTCGCCTTCACGTTTTCAACGTATCCAGTATTAGAATTAAAGATCCCAGTCGTGACTCGTTTTAGTGTTTTCAATGTGATGGAGTCGTTTTTATTGTTTCTTGTTAGACGGCGATTTCAAGAAATTGATCCAAGATGAGCTGTAGTTGATACTATACACATAGATAGCGCATCTCGTTTGTCTAGCGCGTGTAATTACTTGACTCTTTCTAACTCAAGAAATAGAATGAACCGTCAAATAATGATGGATGGATCATACTCGATTGCCTGTAAGCATTTTTTCACGCCTCGACTGAAAATTACACAGTAAACAAGCCGCAAGTATCACGATCTAACATCCCACATTTGTGGAATGTTCATTATTATCTTGACTCATCATCCTACAGATTAATGGCGATAGTGATAATGAATAAAAATACTTCAGTAAAGCTGAGTCTGGCTTGAAATAGAGAAACCCAATTTACATGAACAACCGAAATTCTATAAGAGCAAATAATACTAAGTTTGAAATGATTGCTCGATAGATATTCAAAAGCAGATTTTGTGTAACTGAAGGGTTTTAGTACGGCAATGTAGGAAGATAAGGAAGGAATAATTGACTGACAACTGTGTTGTAGGAGCGTTAAATAGGTTATTACTTAACTGGCTGTGGTGGACCCATAGTGAAGTCGTCAATATGGAGATCGAAACGTAGTCCTCACGGAAACGTCGCTACTACTTGTGAGCAACGGCTCTGAAAAACAGAAAACAAAGGAAACAACGTTTCGTTTTTCTTTGGATATTTTTAGTTCAATTTGTAATAGTAAGTGGTTTGTTCAGATAATCTTGATAAATTTTAAGGATAGGATGATCATACAAGTCCCGATTTATAGGGGACGGCGTTGTCTTAGTGTCCCAAACGAAGTTGTAGGGATGCTTTACTGCTTCTAAACCAAATTAAGGGATCCATAAAAACAAACATACAGTTCACATTTATAGGGGACGGCGTTGTCTTAGTGTCCCAAACGAAGCTTTACTGCTTCTAAACCAAGTTAAGGGATCCATAAAAACAAACATACAGTTCACATTTATAAAATAACATCAAAACAAACATACAGATCACATTTATAAAATAACATAAAACAAACATACAGTTCACATTTATAAAATAACATAAAACAAACAGTTCACATTTATAAAATAACATAAAACAAACATACAGTTCACATTTATAAAATAACATAAAACAAACATACAGTTCACATTTATAAATAACATAAACAAACATACAGTTCACATTTATAAAATAACATAAAACAAACATACAGTTCACATTTATAAAATAACATAAAACAAACATACAGTTCACATTTATAAAATAACATAAAAACATTAAAGTAAACATCAGTTACGTATTACAATATTTCCTAAAATGATTCAATGCATTGAAGGCGAACCACAAATGTAATATGCAACGCGATACTATATTGTTTTATATATATAACACTATTTGATTGTCCGAAATCGAACTTAGCTATTTCCTTTACTTAATCTCGAAAAAAATGAAAAAATAACGTAAGCTATTTCTCCCCTCATACTAACGTATTACTGCAGCGCTAGGCTATTGACCTGAGGTCTGTCTTTCATCTTAGACAACTATGGTTGTATTGTTAGTACCTCAAACATGATTGGCTGTAATGGTTGTCTCGTTTTTTTGTTTGTTGAATGTTGTATTTGCTGATGTTGTTGTTGTTTTTTTGTCCGAGTGCTTTTCTGTGAATTATACGATTCTATTTTTAAGCTTTGTTTATTGGATATATCAGTTTTTTTTTGCTATTGTTTCAGATAGACTTTTTGTTTTTAGAAGCTGTAGTAGTGCCCTGTATTTATGTTTCTAAAACATGGTCATCGTATTTATAAAGCTGCAAAAGTAATAGATGTGATCAAAGGTCAGGCCGCAGAAGGTCGTAAACGTTTTATCTTATTATTGTATCTGACAGAGGGTCAATGGTTGGATACGGAGTGATACAAAACACGCTTCGCACTTTCGGCTGTGGGTAGGTTATAAGAGTGACAGTCATCTTGCTATTCCACTGAGAATGGTCTCTTTAGGCGGCGGGTGCTACTGACTGGTTGCCTTTTTGTTCTGATTCACAGTTCACATTTTGGAACGGCTGTACCTGAACCATACAGGGGTTTGTGACTTGGCTGTCATTACGGGAATAAGGTGGACAAACAAACATAATGTAAGAAAACAATTGTTAAATTTCATATTCTCTCGTGTACTATTCTGAAACTTAAAAGCGTGGTAAAATTTACGTTGTATTATCTAAATCTACTGAAAATATTCAAAAGTGAAGGTAATGGGAATTATAAGAGTTTGTAAATACCCAAGTCAAGGTAATGGGAACTGTTAAAGTTTGTAAAACCCAAGTCAAGGTAGTGAGAGTTTGTAAATACCCAAGTCAAGGTAATGGGAACTGTTAAAGTTTGTAAATACCCAAGTCAAGGTAATGAGAACTGTTAAAGTTTGTAAATACCCAAGTCAAGGTAATGGGAACTGTTAAAGTTTGTAAAACCCAAGTCAAGGTAGTGAGAGTTTGTAAATACCCAAGTTAAGGTAATGGGAACAGTTAAAGTTTGTAAAACCCAAGTCAAGGTTGTGAGAGTTTGTAAATACCCAAGTTAAGGTAATGAGAACTATTAAAGTTTGTAAATGCCCAAGCCAAGGTAATGGGAACAGTTAAAGTTTGTAAGTACCCAAATTAAGGTAATGGGAACAGTTAAAGTTTGTAAATACCCAAGTTAAGGTAATGGGAACTGTTAAAGTTTGTAAATACCCTAGTGAAGGTAGTGAGAGTTTGTAAATACCCAAGTCAAGGTAATGGGAACTGTTAAAGTTTGTAAATACCCAAGCCAAGGTAATGGGAACAGTTAAAGTTTATAAATACCCTAGTTAAGGTAATGGGAACAGTTAAAGTTTGTAAATACCCAAGTTAAGGTAATGGGAACTGTTAAAGTTTGTAAATACCCAAGTCAAGGTAATGGGAACTGTTAAAGTTTGTAAATACTCTAGTCAAGGTAATGGGAACTGTTAAAGTTTGTAAATACCCTAGTCACGGTAATGGGAACTGTTAAAGTTTGTAAATATCCAAGTTAAGGTAATGGGAACTGTTAAAGTTTGTAAATACCCAAGTTAAGGTAATGGGAGTTTGTAAATACCCAAGTCAAGGTAATGGGAACTGTTAAAGTTTGTAAATACTCAAGTCAAGGTAATGGGAACTGTTAAAGTTTGTAAATACCCAAGTTAAGGTAATGGGAGTTTGTAAATACCCAAGTCAAGGTAATGGGAACTGTTAAAGTTTGTAAATACTCAAGTCAAGGTTGTGAAAGTTTGTAAATATTCAAGTTAAGACTGAGAAGTATAAAAGCTTGTTTCGCAGAATGACGACACCGAAGGACAGTCAATATCCGCGCGGTGTTTTCTCTGAACTAAGTTATTCTTTAAGTCTCTTCTTCTTGAACACTGCCGGACTTCATCTAGTGTCTCTTCTTAGTAACTTAACAAGAAGTGTTCATTGAAAAATTCTACGTCGTCACTTGTAAAGAAGCTAAGACTACCAGGGTTCATGAGCACTACTAAAAATACATATACGTAAATAATTGATGACTTGACGATTTTGTGAGTTCTATAACCCCTTCGGGGTAATCATTCCTTCCAGGTGGTACTCAAGTTATTAATGTGTGCATCAACCACACCTATCGGTTGGCTATGGAACCCAAAACTCGACAAATGACGTCATCTGTATGCAAGAGTGGTAACGACCTCTAGAATCTTTAGCTGGAAACGAGTACCGCAAGCTCATTCGTGGCTTCATAATTAGAGACACGATCTCTTTGATAGTCGTCACCTTGTAGTTTAAAAAAAGATATTCAATTGTTCAGACTTCTATAAGTCATTACAACGGTGAAGTACCGATTATAATCTACACTTATAGGTCTTAGGTTATTACAACGGTGAAGTACGGATTATAACCTACACTTAAAGGCCTTAGGTAATTACAACGGTAAGGTACCGATCATAACCTACACTTAAAGGCCTTAGGTAATTACAACGGTAAGGTATCGATCATAACCTACATTTATAGGTCTTAGATTATTATAACGGTGAAGTACCGATTATAACCTACACTTAAAGGTCTTAGGCTATTACAACGGTGAGGTACCGATTATAACCTACACTTAAAGGTCTTAGGTTATTACAACGGTGAGGTACCGATCATAACCTACACTTATAGGTCTTTAAGTGTAGGTTATGATCGGTACCTCACCGTTGTAATAGCCTAAGACCTTTAAGTGTAGGTTATAATCGGTACTTCACCGTTATAATAATCTAAGATCTTTAAGTGTAGGTTATAATCGGTACTTCACCGTTGTAATAATCTAAGGCCTTAGGTAATTACAACGGTAAGGTATCGATCATAACCTACATTTATAGGTCTTAGATTATTACAACGGTGAAGTACCGATTATAACCTACACTTAAAGATTTTAGGTTATTACAACGGTGAAGTACCGATTATAACCTACACTTAGAGTCTTAGATTATTACAACGACAAGGTACCGAATTTAGATCGTTACAATGGTGGAGTAGCAATTACAAGTTCTAGGTAATTCTTAACGTGCATCCTTCATGGGAAGAATGACGTATATCAAATGTGTGTTGTTCAACTAATTTAACGCTTTTCATAATATTAATCGTAAACTTAAGACTCGTAAAAAGAAAGAGGGAGCATATGTAAAATATTATTCAAATAGCTTATACACTGTATATGTCGCTGAGTTAGTTCAAGTTAAATTGAATAAAGTTTTCGTGTTTTAATTATTATTTTTATATTTTTATGTAGAATTTGGAGGCCTATCTTAGATTTAATTGTTATCTCAGAATTGGTTCGTTCAGGTTGTAGCTCAAGATTGTTTTTGTTGTTAAGTTCTTTCTCTTTAGTCTTGCTTAACTTTTTTATGCCCCCAGTGGCACAGCGGTATGTCTGCTGACTTACAACGCTAGAAACTAGGTTTCGATACCCGTGGTGGGCAGAGCACAGATAGCCTATTGTGTAGCTTTGTTCTTAATTACAAACGCCCCACAGTGGCACGGCGGTATGTCTGCGGACTTACAATGCTAGAAACTAGGTTTCGATACCCGTGGTGGGCAGAGCACAGATAGCCCATTGTGTAGCTTTGTTCTTAATTACAAGCGCCCCACAGTGGCACGGCGTTATGTCTGCGGACTTACAATGCTAGAAACCGGGTTTCGATACCCGTGTTTGGCAGAGCACAGATAGCCCTACTTGTAACTTTGTGCTTAATTCCAAACAACAACTTTTTTTACTTTTGTTTTCAAATGAGATGTCTGGTGGTTATGTTGCTTCTGTGGTTGTTGGTTACTGCAGCAGCCAGTAACTCACATATATATTTATATATAATAGTTGTTGCATTTTCTTGTGTGTTAATTACATCTGGATGGTTTTGTGTGAATATTATGATTATATTTTATTTAAAGTTCTTGTTATTGGATATATGAGGTTGTTTATTGCTGTTATTTCAGATATACTGTTTATTTTGCTGCGTGTATATCATTTGATTTGTTTCTGCATGCTGTTATTAATAATTATATTATTTATTTATTTTGCTCTATCTATCTCAGTTTTGCTGTATTTTCAGGTAGTTAATTTGTTCTTCTGTGTTTTCTCAAGTTGTCTGCTGTTTCAGGTTGTTTTTTGTATATTATTTCAGGTATAGTCACATATTTATTTGATACCGAATATCAGAAGATATTGATTCTGTATATATTGTAATATCTATCAGTATTTCAGTAGGACATTTAGTTTAGTTCTTACTCAGACTAAAATATCAATCTTTTTGGTAGGAATACCTTTACCTCTGGCCTTTTGAGTTTAAAATATCCACCAGTTTAGAGAGGACTTTTAATTATATTTTGATTTAATCTAAATGTTGTTCTTTATAGTGAACTAATACACAACATTGTTCGTAAATTGAATTATCTATTTGTGCAATAGCAGAGAGTTGTTTAATTTTTGTTTGTATTTGAATATATCTGTATGTGTTTGTGTGTTTTAACAGGAAGATAGTCAACATTTTCCTGCTTAAATTAGAACATCATTTTGCGGATACATCAGTAGAAGTTTTAAGATTATCTTTGTTTTAGATTAGATCATCTGTCCTTGTAGCAGGAGGATTAGTTAATTTGATTTCAGTTTAAATTCAGAGTATTTTCATATGTATTACAGAAATAATGTTTTTAAAATCTTGATCATGTTTAACCAACAATATCTCTTTGTTTAGCTTGACTAAGTGCAACCTCCTTGTGATTCTGCGCGATAATAGTCATCACCTTATACCGATACAGGCGGATATCACTTACTTAATTCTGCACCACCAGTGGAGGGAGAATATTGTTATGTAACAACGAGGAACATTTTAAATAGAAAAGTTTATGACGCTATTCAATCTGGATTGAACACTTTGATCTTTTTTACTTACACCGTCGAGTAAAAATGGAATGCTTTGCTCTCAAGGTCTCTGATTTTGAACAGTGCGGGTCGAATGATGTATAAAAAATATTCTGAATAACTTTATACTGGCACTAGAATCAGTTTTTCAACAATATGTTATCTATATAACTGTAAAGCCTGCTCAAAGATCAAGGACATTCCCCAGCGAACAAAGTGCAGTTTAGTTGTTTAGTATTCTATTTACCCAGCCATACACTCAGTCATATCAGTATGTTATGAGCTAAATTAACCACAAAAGCTGATAAATTAATCCCAGGCTAACTAGGTTCTGGGGAAACTGTGATATTCTCAGATGCACTGATTTCCGAGAGATAAGAATTGCAACTGCAATAACAAGAGCATAAAATATAGTCCGAGGTAATCTGAATTCTGACCTAACTGAATTTAAGAAAGAGTCTAGACGCAAATTTCACATAAAAAAAAACACTATGCAGAAACAATGGGTATCTATAAATGCACTTTACAAGAAAGAAGTTAGAGAAGAACGTGTACAACAAGGAAGAAGTTAGAGAATAACGTTTACAACAAGGAAGAAGTTAGAGAAGAACGTGTACAACAAGGAAGAAGTTAGAGAATAACGTTTACAACAAGGAAGAAGTTAGAGAAGAACGTGTACAACAAGGAAGAAGTTAGAGAAGAACGTGTACAACAAGGAAGAAGTTAGAGAATAACGTTTACAACAAGGAAGAAGTTAGAGAAGAACGTGTACAACAAGGAAGAAGTTAGAGAAGAACGTGTACCACAAGAAAGAAGTTAGAGAATAACGTGTACAACAAGGAAGAAGTTAGAGAATAACGTGTAGCAACAAGGAAGAAGTTAGAGAATAACGTGTACGACAAGGAAGAAGTTAGAGAATAACGTGTACAACAAGGAAGAAGTTAGAGAATAACGTGTACAACAAGGAAGAAGTTAGAGAATAACGTGTACAACAAGAAAGAAGTTAGAGAATAACGTGTACAACAAGGAAGAAGTTAGAGAAGAACCTGTACCACAAGGAAGAAGTTAGATAATAACGTGTACAACAAGGAAGAAGTTGGAGAATAACGTGTACAACAAGGAAGAAGTTAGAGAAGAACCTGTACCACAAGGAAGAAGTTAGAGAATAACGTGTACAACAAGGAAGAAGTTAGAGAAGAACGTGTACCACAAAAAGAAGTTAGAGAAGAACCTGTACCACAAGGAAGCAGTTAGAGAAGAACGTGTACAACAAGGAAGAAGTTAGAGAATAACGTGTACAACAAGGAAGAAATTAGAGAAGAACGTGTACAACAAGGAATAAGTTAGAGAAGAACGTGTACCACAAGAAAGAAGTTAGAGAATAACGTGTACCACAAGAAAGAAGTTAGAGAAGAACGTGTACAACAAGGAAGAAGTTAGAGAAGAACGTGTACAACAAGGAAGAAGTTAGAGAATAACGTGTACAACAAGGAAGAAGTTAGAGAATAACGTGTACAACAAGGAAGAAGTTAGAGAAGAACGTGTACCACAAGAAAGAAGTTAGAGAATAACGTGTACAACAAGGAAGAAGTTAGAGAAGAACGTGTACCACAAGAAAGAAGTTAGAGAAGAACGTGTACAACAAGGAAG
>NW_013669068.1:19026-37182 GCF_000517525.1 Limulus polyphemus
AACGTGTACAACAAGGAAGAAGTTAGAGAAGAACGTGTACCACAAGAAAGAAGTTAGAGAATAACGTGTACAACAAGGAAGAAGTTAGAGAATAACGTGTACAACAAGGAAGAAGTTAGAGAATAACGTGTACAACAAGGAAGAAGTTAGAGAAGAACGTGTACAACAAGGAAGAAGTTAGAGAAGAACGTGTACCACAAGAAAGAAGTTAGAGAAGAACGTGTACCACAAGAAAGAAGTTAGAGAAGAACGTGTACCACAAGGAATAAGTTAGAGAAGAACGTTTACCACAAGAAAGAAGTTAGAGAAGAACGTGGACCACAATGAAGAAGTTAGAGAAGAAAGTGTACCACAAGGAAGAAGTTAGAGAAGAAAGTGTACCACAAGGAAGAAGTTAGAGAAGAACCTGTACCACAAGGAAGCAGTTAGAAAAGAACGTGTACCAAAAAGAAACTGGAAAAGACTGAGAGTATCAACCGCAAGAAACTTTTTTTAGATAAGGTCAAATCACTCCCATTAACAAGACATTAATTAGAATGACAGAGTTTTTAGGTGTTTCTAAACCTTTGTACAGAGAACACATTAGTACAAATCTAAAGGGATTCTTCAATGGTTCCATCTGTGAGAAGGCACAGAAATACCGGGGAAGGGGAGTTGGCACATGTAAGTATGTGACTAGCACAAGAATGTGGTCAACACAGTCCAAAACCGACTATTTGCATTCCATATATTAATATTCCCATCAACATGTGTGTGTGAGAGAAAGTTTGAAGATTTGGTGAGGAAGATTTGTTCACATCTCTAAACTAAAGAGAAAGACACACCTGTTATATTTCAATACCACATTATTCCTTCCTTTTATCTTCAGGCTATCACAACTACATCTAACTTAAACATTTTAAATCCAATGAAATAAAAAAGTCCAAAGTAAGCGTATACCAATAGTATTTTACTCTTGTGTTGTGTCAAACAAACATTATTCACAGTACAACGTGTAGACAGGACAGACGAGCAATACCCTTAAACAAATATAAGTTTAAAATGTTACAGTACGAATACATAATAAATAACTTTTAACATACAAATTACAAGAAAAATATAATTTATCAGAAATGCCTTTTAACTTAAAAACAGAGAAGCCTTTAATAATTATATATATATATATATATTAACACAGGTCAGTGAAAAATTATTTTCTTTGAAGTAAATACTTTAAAGCATTTTACAGAGACATATGAAACATTTTAGTTTTACATCATTTTCAAGATAGATCGTATGTAGAAAGCTACATATATAAACTTTGAATGTAAATCACACTTTAAGAACTTTACATTTGAAAACTCTTATATCATGTAAAACCGTTTTAGCTTTAGAGTAAACTTTGAGGATGAAATATACTTAATGAAATTTGGTGTTATTGCGTCTGCAACAGCAAGCTTTCCTGAGTAGCCATGGAGTTTTTGTTAGATGAAGTTTCACTTTTGATCATTTCTTTAATATTACTGAAGTTCTACTTGATCTTTGTGAGCTCTGTACGGACCTGGACAAGTTCTTTGGCAATCCTGAACATTCTTTTAGCCTGGATCCTATCATTTTTTAACACAGTGCTCAGGCTTCAGCTCATTTTGCAGTCTGCACTTGTCATTGGTGGTCTAAGTGTTTGTTTTTGAAAGCTGTGGTGGATCATTACTAAAGTTAAAACATTTATCGTGAGCTTCAAGTGATTCTATATTTTCACTGAAGCTATGGTCATGTAGATGTTCCAGCCCTAGCACAACAACATTGGTTCGCTGAAGAGCCATTTGTTGACGCTTATTCAATGATTTGTTATGTATCAGCCCTAGTTTGTTTGTTTGTTTGTTTTTAATTATACACAAAGCTACATTAGGGCTATCTGTGCTCTGCCCACCACGGGTATCCGCAGACATACCACTGAAAAATATAAATTTATAAAATATTTTAATTCAAATAGTTAAACATTACATCAAAACAAACGAAAACTTCTGATACACCATGCTTTCCTTTGACAAGATATTTAAACTACTATCAGTACTTTTCACTTACAAATATTTCTTTTCTGCTAAATTGAACATATTCTTCACCAGCATGAATGAAAACATCATCATTTTCCACGTAAATTAGTATAAGCCAATTAGTTAGTTACTTTCAACTTATCAGCGAAAGTTACTTGAGCTCACGAATATTCATTTCTAAAAACTGCATGTAATTTCTCACCAACACCAATGAAAATAGTGGATACACATTATCTTTCCTTGGCGTAACAAAAGTTAGTAATCACAGTTCTACTTCATATCTGGACATCATAATATTCAGATCAAATATTTCTTTTATTGCCTGACCGTTATGCTCTAGGTATTTTATTAATACACGCAATGTCACATATACAGTATATGAACAAATTATTATATATGATATCAAATTATATGTGCAATACCACACACATATTTAGCCATGCATGTATAATAATACAAGTGTATATATGTATTAAATCACATAACAAAGTATTGTACACGTTTATAGCATTGAATAGACTGCCCAATTATATATGGAACCACAATAACCTAAGCCACTTCTCCCACCATCTCTGTTCCAATAGCCATGCCATCCAAAACCATAATACCACCCAGAGCCAATAAACTCAACTCTCTCTTTCTCTCAGCATCACAAAGTGTGCACAATTACGGGCAGAATTTAGCTAAACTAAGACTTTCATATAAAATTCATCTGACCCGTATCGCTATCCATGCTGTCTATCGCAGCACACACTCAGACTAATAACCAACAGTAAACATGTTCAATGCCCTAGAATGCTTAAACAGCTGAACTATCAGTATATCATACAACCATCTATTGAGTTAACCAAACCTCTGAAGAACACAACATTATCACTGTAAATATAGAAGCAAAGTACACTTCATCATACTTGAATTTAAACCCTACTTAAATTATTCAGATTTTCATACACACAAGCTTCCTCATATAGCTTCACATATAAACATCCTGCCAGTGTTCACCACAATATTCTACCTGAGTGCTTGGAAAGCAAGGATTACAAAATCATTTCAATTTACATTAGAACCTCCAATTATAATTTCCAGTCACTGCAACTGCCAATGTTCTATGCATTGCATCTATAATAACTTCAGCTGTCATATCTTTATTATATTCAAGCAGCTATACAAAATGATCTGTATACATCCTACCATGATCTACCTTGTGGTAACTCAGAAAACAAGGAATACTACCTGAAGACGAAAGGCGGAAGACTTTCGAAACGTCGTCCTCTACATTTGTAGTTTTCTACAACAGGCAGTTGCTGTCCATTTGAAACTTAGATTCATAAGGAATACCACTTTATTTCAGTAAGTCAACCATCGTAAGTGTACAACAACCGATATATTTATCAGTGGCACGTGTATTTAGCTTATCAACATATTGAACAAGCTCTTGTGCATCATGCAGCCACTGCAGACTCTAATTTGATGGATTGAGCTATCTTAGAACAAGAAGCGGACAAGATTAACCAGCAGTAAGTTGCTTCCATTCTACAGTTATGCACCTAAGCCACTCGAACATATTTCTTTCACATTCTTGCCATAACATCTTTTCTACCATAAAGTAGCCTTAACCACTTATTGATGTGCCAAGTCGTGCATATCAACTAAGGCAGAGTTCAACTACTGCACCAATATTTGGCACATCTGCACTAGGAGATGGAACTTACTTCTATTTCACTGGTATCTTTATTTCTTGGCCAAACATAAGAAAGTTTGAAAAGTAACTACTAGATTTTTTTGTTGCATGATACCTTATTATGACATGTGTTTGTCCCATTCAATTTGGTCAAGATTCACAAATTTTACAACAAATACTTGATAGTCTGTGTTACCTGTTCTGCCAAACTATTAACTTGTGGGAGATATGGCGAAGTATAGGTCATCACCATACCCAATATTTCATAACTCAGAAGACAACTAGTTCATTCAGTTACCTCCTTGACATTTCTCTAGATGCTCTGAATCTTGTGTTTAGCCAACATATCAGTTAACAGCTGCACTAACGTATGAAACAATGGATAAGTTTTGGACCACCTTGTGAAATAATTAGTATTAAGTACAACAAGTCAATTACCTGTTTAAATCTTAAGGAAAGGATCAGCTATATCTTTGGCGATTTTATGTAAAGAACAATATACAACTCTCCACCAGAGTTTCTCCATAAGTGGACAGTACAGCATAAGCACCCTGGAATGGCCGGTATAGTGTGTAACCTTGCCTGAGGCAGTGATTAGAGCTGAAATCGTCCTTGATTTGACTATGAAATGGGCGGTTACTGCCTATTAGAGAAACACTTGTATAAATATATCGGTGACTGTACAATCTATTTATGCAGCTCAAAAGTAGATTGTACAGTCACCAATATATTCCTACGAGTTTCACCAATAGACAGTTACCGCCCATTTCACAGTCAACTCAATACTCTACCTAAACCATCTATCAAATGAAATCGTTCTGTTTACAAGGGCGCTAACCAAATGCAAGAACACTTACATAAAAGTTGTAAAAATTATTTCTACCTGAAGAAAGGAACATTCTCATTCTCGCTATGGAAACAAAAAACGCTGGAAGGTTTCAACTGGCGCGTTTGTAACAGCTAACGTACATTTGTGTAAGAACAGAATAAAGATACAATGAGGTGTTAAAATTTTGTAATTGAACGAAATGAATTTGTACGATAATAGAACAGAATTTTAACTTTTTCTCTCATTAGTAAAATTATAAGTTTTGCCAAGGAAGAAACGTAAAATTCAGTCCAGCATTTTATTTTCTACTTGTGGCTGAAATAGATTGGTTTGAAGAATTCCACCCTTTATAAGTAACTCTAGCCAATGGAAATCGAAACTTCATGTTCTAAAAGCTGTAATATCTAGGAGAGTCAAAATAGGGATTTGTAGCTTGAGGAAATAAAATCAACACTATGTCTCAAACTTAAGCTTGTTTGTTTACTTTTTTGCGATTGCATTTTCACTTTTAGCTACCTATCTTGTTGCTGTAATTTTTTGAAGATCCCTATTCCCCCCTTTTTAAATTAACAATTTTTTATAATCTTGTTTCTTTGTTTTTATGTCCACCATGGACATAAACCTGTATAATAGCAATACTGTCCTATTTGAAACAGTTTAATTTAATGAAATACGTAGTTGGTGTAAGATGTTCTCTCGGGAAACAAGGACATCCTTTGGATTGGTTTTATGCAAATTGGATGGCTATTTCTCCTGATATCGTTGCCACAATGTTATCATTGATAATGGTACTGCTTGTATGATCATTATGATGCATGGTGTTCAACATACCACATGTTATGTATACGCTTGTAAAATATATATATAGCTAATATATATACCGTGTAGCTATATGGGGAGTCTGTAAACACTGGATGGGAGGGACTACTGAACTATACTGGAATGGTGCATGGGCTGAATTTTGTAACTGTATGAGTTATTTAGCTACAAAATTTCTGCTTCACTTTCGCCTAGAATCGCCGTCATTTTCGTCATCTCCTGTTTGCACGATTCTTACCACTCTTTATAGTCAGCTTCAAGGATGGCTACTCTATCTGCAGTATCTATAAAATTCGCAATCATGCAGTGTTGGCTATAATTAGACACTTACTATCAGCCATCACCGTGATTGCCAATCCGATAATCGAAACTGAGCTTGGTGCTATCTTTTAAACTACGGCTTAAAGATTTCTGTTGTGAGAGACAGCCTAGATGTTTGTGTAACATGGCCGAAATTGGTCATAAAGTGGTAAAAAAACAACAACAAAAAAACTGATCCTGTCAGTACCTTTGTGTCCGAAAGGACAGGGACCCTATGCATAAAGAAATGATACGCAACACCAAAGCAGTTGCAACAATAAATTAATAATCGTTATGATACATGTGTCATGCCTGCCAAGAAAATCCACAGCCTGCACACAGGCATATACATATGCATGTAGCAAATTATGAGGCTCCATATAAACCACAGGCTACACTAAAACGATTGGGTATCAACGGTTATACAGCCGCTGTTGTTTGCTAGGTAGTCAAATAAAATTAAAAACTACCCTATACAATGCGCAATAATGCGTTTATTATTATTTCCCAGGTTATATTACAACCATTTTTACTGTAGGCTGGCTGAACAATATTAAATAATAATAAAGAAGAACAAATAAGTGATCCCACTATTTCTGGGTAAATAATAGCTATTGAGTTTGTGATGGGTGTTATTTACTAGCTGCCTTCAGTTCAAGACCAGCACTTCAAAATTAGACGGCTAGTTTTGTTCGAAGCTCAACAAATAAACCATATGCCTTACGGCTTTACTTTACAAACCATGTGGGTTAACAATGTCTTTTCATTAGCTTCATTTTTACATAAAATCGACACTACTATTGAATGTTTGAGGTAATTACAATTTGAATGGGTTTATTACATACGGCTGAGGAAATGTGCTATTCTTGTATGAGAGTAAAACAGGAATATCTAAACATGCTATACTTGTGTGAGATAAAAATAAACAAGAATATTTAATTATTCTTTACTTGTGTGAGAGTAAAACAAGAATATCTAAACATGCTATACTTGTGTGAGATAAAAATAAACAAGAATATTTAATTATTCTTTACTTGTGTGAGAGTAAAACAAGAATATCTAAACATGCTATACTTGTGTGAGATAGAATTAAACAAGAATATTTAATTATTCTTTACTTGTGTGAAAGTAAAACAAGAATATCTAAACATGCTATATTTGTGTGAGATAAAAATAAACAAGAATATTTAATTATTCTTTACTTGTGTGAGAGTAAAACAAGAATATCTAAACATGCTATACTTGTGTGAGATAGAATTAAACAGGAATATATAAATGTGCTATATTTGTTTGAGAGTGAAACAGGAATATTTAAACATGCTATACTTGTGTGAGATAAAATTAAACAGGAATATATAAATGTGCTATATTTGTTTGAGAGTGAAACAGGAATATTTAAACATGCTGTACCTCTGTGAGATAAAAATGAACAGGATATTTAAATATGCTATACTTGTGTGAGAATATTTAACATTGGTGTAAGAATATGTTTTTAATTGTCTCGGAATAAAACAGATATTGGCCGTATCTGACAATATAATGAAGGTGTGATTTTAATTTTGCACCTTCAGTGTGGAGAGGTGCTATTATTTTATGACACTATAACAGAAATGTGCTATAATTTTGTGATATAACAGTGAATATATTTCATTTTATCCAAACTATACGAAGGTATAGTATTTTCATTTCTTTTTTTAATACATCGGTTTATAGTTTAGGGCACACCTTGTATGTTTCTAAAATTTTAAATTCGCAGTATTGAGCGGTGTGCAAGGTAACGCATGCACTGGCTTGTAATAATCATATTGTCGGGGCTTACAACGAACTCGAAACGGAATAATGGTTAAGTATACTTACGATGCTCTAGTACAATAAAATTATTTATTAGTGTCACGTTATGCTACAAACTATAAACGTCTGTGTTTCAAGTTAAAAGTATAGGTTCTGCCGTGTCTCGAAAATAGACTACATTTAAGAACCACGAAGTTGTGAGTGAATTTAAGGATATGCGGCTGTTTTTATTTACTGTTTAGAACGATTATGTACAGTTAGAACGATTTGTCATGTTATCTCCAGTGTATAAAAACACGTTTACATCTTTCGTGTAAATACATTTCAAAAATGGATGTCCAGGTTTGAAAGAAATTAAATACAGACTGCTTAAATATCTAATGCATATGATACAATATGTACAAGTAATATAAAGGAAGTAAATGTAGGGATGATTAATATCAATCCTTCAAAAACTAGCTTGTTTGGTTTGTTGTGAATTTCGCGCAAAGGCTACACGAGGGCTATCTGCGCTAGCCCTAATTTAGCAGTGTAAGACTAGAGGGAAGGCAGCTAGTCATCACCACCCACCGTTAACTTTTACCAACGAATAGTGGGATTGACCGTCACATTATAACGTCCCACGGCTGAAAGGGCGAGCATGTTTGGTGGAACGGGGATTCGAACCCGCGACCCTCAGATTGCGAGTCGAGCGCCCTAGCCACCTGGCCATGCTGGGCCTTCAAAAACAAGCTATTAGGGATGGCACTTACATCATCCATACATAGTAGAACATGCAAACAGTTTAGTAGAATGTTAACAAACAAAAATATGATACATTAAAATCAATTGTGATTGAATAGTTATATATATATATGTATAATCAAAAATGCCTTTGGTGTAAAAAAAAAAGGATTGAGCGTTCTGCTTAAATGAATGAAATCAAAATTGGCAGCCAAACTGTTATATACACTTATTGTATTGATAATAATTTTACAGCAAATATTCCTTCATTAGTTAGCTAAGCTGCATATTCTGTTTTACCCATCATCATGCCCCAAGTTTAACAAAAAACGAGGCCTGGCTAGCTAATGAATGAATATTTGCTGTCAAATTCTTGTCAATGCCATAAGTGTAGCTACCAGTTTGGCCGCCAATTTTGATTTCATTCATTTAAGTCGCACGCTCAATCCTTTTTTGGCTGCACCTTTTTTCACACCTAAGGAGTTTTTGATTAGATATCATGACCTTTTGTCAATACACACCAACAAACCACAGCAAGTGAGAAAATGACACTCGATAGTAACCAAAATCAGCTTTAAAATCACAACCCTATTATTCGGAACAAACCTATACTTTACAGAAACAGATTCTTTATATGATGGTAGTTTTCCCTCTCTAAAACAGTGTTAATAACTTCCCTCATAGCAACGCCATGGAATCTAGATTAACAGTTTCTTGTCATCACCCACATGCACTCAGTACAGCCGTATCAAGCAATTATTTACGTTAATTATTTAAGCTAATATCACGTGACTCTAAACGTTCTTTAATTAGGATAATTTCATAAAATTTAGCTTAATGTGCTTAAAAGTTGGTAATGAATATTAACCGTCCACCTGTATGATTCTTTTTTAAACTTGAGCTAGAAACTGCTAATCTAGTTTGCTTGGCCTAACCACTACTATTCATGTATTTGCACGTGCTTTCACAAATAAGTTTGCTGCTCTTTAATCCGAATGACAAAAAAAAAAAAAAACTGAAAAAGGTCCACTTTTACTCTTAGGTGAAGCTGTAGTAAAAGTTTAAGACCGATAGCTCAAGTGACTTTTTGCGTAGGCGTACGCAAAAATGTGGTCAAAACTGAGCGCTTTTTGTTGAATAACTATGCACATCTGGCTTATATTTAGACAAAATTTGACATCTAATTTTAGGTTTTAAAGATATATCAGTGTACAGAATTTGTAAAAAATCCATATAAGTTAAATATTTTTTTCTAGCAAATAAAGTTCCGTACTTTTGGTGTGAAGAGAAAAAAAAACGACAAAAGAAATGCAATCAAAATTAGAGATTTTATATCTCGTGTATTTTTTAATAGATTGCCTTGAAATTTGTTATATGAAGTATTGATCCAGCATAGCACATCCACTGGAAATATTTGATAATATAAATTACTACAGTACGAGCTACAGAAAGTGGAATATCACTAAACTATTGTTCCTGTTAATAACACACAGTGTGTCCTGCAGGTTGTTTTGGACACACGACAAATTGCCGTGTGTCTTGATATCGTTATATATTAATTCTCGCCTGTGCTATAATGATGCAAATACGATCCCTACTATCTTGTTTGCATTGTTTTTGAAGGATTGATATTAGCCATCCCTACATTTACATCCTTATTTGAAAAGTTTTTCTTCACTTGTGTGCTTGTTTTTTGTTTTTATTTTTTAATACACTGTTTCAATAGACATTGGAAGGTTGTATTTATAACCAAGTTCTAAATACAGTGAGGTTCCAACTGTAATTTTTATTGTTTATCTTTTATTGGCTGGTGATTTCTGTTTCATCCTGTACTTAACAGTAAATTTCTGTAAGAAAGTGAACTTCAAAGGGTAATGATAACATCGTTTACACTAGAATTAAGATTTTCGTTAAATTATTACTAGTTAATAATACTTATGAAAGCGGATATGATTATAATTTTTTAAAATTATTACTAGTTAATAATACCTCAGTGAATTTCGTTAACACCATTGTTTTGATTTTTGAGTTATGTAATAAAAACGATGAAGAAGAATGTGAAATTCAAACTTTTTGTTACGATATTTACATACATTGTGACTCAGTCATTACAAACATATTGTTATAAAAGAAAGCACAGAATAAAGTAAAGTTCTGATGACCTATTGAGGAGATATTTAAAATACCATTTCAATGAACAATCCGAGCCATCCCTACAGTGCTGCTGCCTGCCTCATAACTGTTATCCTTGCTCGTATTAACTTAGTTTAACCTCATTATATCTATTGGCTATTTTTACATTGTTAATTAAATCATGACGAATCAATTAATATTCAACTTCAATATTGTTAAACCACTTGTTGTTATTTTCATATTGGTTAATGCTTTAAACCGTTTAGTTTGAGTATTACTAATATTCTAACAAACTATTTTAACGACCCCTTCACTAGATGTAAAAAGTGTTGAAATATCGAGAGAGTAAGTTATGTTTTTTACGTTTCTTTTTTTACCGACATATCCCCCAGTGGGACAGCGGTAAGTTTACAGTCTTACAACGCTAAAATCCGGGGCTCAATTTCCCGCAGTGGGCACAGCAGATAGCCCAATGTGGCTTTGATCTAAAAAACAAACAATCAAACAACCTTTACCGACATATAACTGACACTTATTAAATGTAAATTTTCCTTCATAAAGTACATTCATTAACTATTCTAGAACATGTTCTGTTTTAAGTTAATTAATATTAGATTAACCCTTACCTCCTAGAACATGTTCTGTTTTGAGTTAATTAATAATAGATTAACCCTTACCTCCTAGAACATGTTCTGTTTTATGTTAATTAATATTAGATTAACCCTTACCTCCTAGAACATGTTCTGTTTTAAGTTAATTAATAATAGATTAACCCTCCTCCTAGAACATGTTCTGTTTTAAGTTAATTAATATTAGATTAACCCTTACCTCCTAGAACATGTTCTGTTTTAAGTTAATTAATATTAGATTAACCCTTACCTACGAGGGTGATTTTTGTTGACTCCACCAAGGAATGTTTTTAATAGAACTTCGAATTCGTAGCTCAGCACGCTAACTACTCAGCCCATGAGCGATATACCTAACTCGTCTAGAACTATTTATTATTAAAAACTTCCAAAACCTTCAAATACTTAATGGTTGGTCCCTTAATCCCGTTCTTCTGATCTGAATACCGACACCTGTTTGGAGCCAGAGAGTATTTTAAATCCGTCTACATATATGTGTGTGCGTTTGTCTCGGCTGATTGGCACCAAATGAAAAACCTACCCTCTACTTTTCCTTTCACGTTGTTTCTTCTCATTTTTTTCAAGGCAAATTCCGTCTTTTATTCCCCTTTTTCAATCACCCAGAAACCTACGTGAACAGTTCAATAACAGAGACAAGTGCCTAACGGGGAAAAAATCAAAAAAGGGGAAGTTACTTAGGCTTGTTACTCATTCTTCCATGGCGGTATGCCTTTGAATAGTGACCTTAGGTTAATAAGGTTCCACAGAAACACGCTCATCCCCAGAGAGATGCCATAAGCAACACTGAAACCAGACAGTCAGTATTTTATATATGTATATCTGCCTATTTCGATAACTTCTTTAGTTACGGGTATACAACATTTTGCTTTATTTTTCGAAAGCAAAATATAAATAATAGTAACTACGACAGTAAACGCTGTTATAATAATTAAATTATAAAACCACATATAACGTTTTCATACAATATTTTCTCACACGTTGTGAGAAAATTGTAGTAGAAATACAATAACAACCCGCCTGCTAAGTGTTTAAAAAGGATTTCATCTAGAAATCTTTAAACATTTTACTTTAGATTTAGAAAAACCATCAGAAGGGAAAAAATAGCTGATGAAAGTAGAGATCTTACGGTATTTGAAAGCAAGAAATTTATCTAAAACCTATCAAGAAATTTAAGGTATTTCCCAAGGTGTGTTTGATTTCGCACAAAGCTTCCTGAGGGCTATCTGTAATAGTAGTTTCTAATGTTGAAGTAACAGCCTAGAGGGAAGGCAGCTAGTGAACAACACCCACCTACAACTATTGGGCTATTCTTGTCAGATCAAATATGGGAATTTGGCTGTCACTCTTATAATGCACTCACAGCCCAAAAGAGAACAGTGCAAATTTATTTCTTCGCGATAATGGAACGCAAATCATGAATCCTCATCTCGAGAATCAGACACTAAGAACTGAGCCACGCTCTGCCCGTTTTCAAAGTAAACGATACAATGCAAGTGTTAACGATTATCTGATATGACTGAAATAAAAATTCTTTCATCGCTACATATAATATCAGAAACACATCAGTTGCAGAATCACCAGTGATGTGATATCTACAAGTTAACATAAACCATCTAACAGAATATACAGTGATCTGATATTGGCAAATTAACAAAACCCATGTAACAGCGACGTGACATACACAAGTTAACAGAAACCATCTAACAGAACGTACATTGATGTGGTATCTACACGTTAACACAAATCATCTAACAGAATGTACAGTGATGTGATATCTACACGTTAACAGAGACCATCTAACAGAATCTACAGTGATGTGATATCTACAAGTTAATGGTAACTACCTAGAAGAACCTACAGCGATGTGATATCAATACGTTATCAGAATCCATGAAACAGGATCTACATCGATGTGATATCTACATGTTAAGAGAAACCATATAGAAGAATCTGCAGTGATGTGATATCTTCAAATCAACGTGTGCGACAGAATCTACAATAATGTAATATTTACAAGTTAACAGAAACCACCTAACAATATCAACAGTGATATGATATCTACAAGTTCACAGAAACCATCTAAACAGAATCTACAGTAATGTGATATTTACAAGTTAACGGAAACCGTCTAACAGAATCTCCACTGATGCCATATGTGCAAGTTAATGGAAACCACAGTAATGTGATATTTACATGTTAACGGAAACCATTTAACAAAATCTTGGTTTCCGTTAACATGTAGATATCACATCACTGTCCTAACAGAATCTATAGTGATGTGGTATCTACAAATTAAAGGAAACCATCTAACGAAATCTACAATTATGTGATATTTACAGAAACCACCTAACAGAATCTATAGTGATGTCATATCTACAAGTTAACAATAACCATCCTGCAGAATCTACAGTGATGTTATATCTACAAGTTAACAATAACCATCCTGCAGAATCTACAGTGATGTCATATCTACAAGTTAACGGATACTATCTGACAAAATATATAGTGATGTGATATCTTCAAGTTACCAACAACCACCTAATCGAATATATAGTGATGTGATGTCTTCAAATTAACAGAAACCCCCCAACAGAATATCCAATTAAGTAACATATCTACAAGCTAATAGAAACTGCTTAATAGAATATCCTTGGAAGTGGTATCTGAAACCTAACAGAAACTACCCAATTAGAAATATCAAAGATTGTATTATTTACGTTTAACGTTAAGCGGCTTTAACATTTAACTCCCATTCCCTGTTGATGGTGTTTTAGAATAAAGGTAACACTTTTTACAAATAGTGACTTCCAAAAGAATTAATCTGATATAAGTTAACTAATTATTGAATAAAAAGTAAATAAACAGTGACTATGTTTCGTAAGGCTAATATCTCTCTTCCAGTATTTAGATTCTATCTAAAAACGTTCATATATTCTACGATAATCACAAAGATTATCAAAGCTAACAGCTCAAGAGTTAGACCACAGATGCATTGATATTCATTCGAAACAGATATACATAATGAGAATTTAGCTCGGGTGAGCAGAGTGTTTCGGATTTCCCACTTTACGAACTGCCACTTATTAGCATCTGATGAGATTCACCTAGCCCTCTGGGTTGTCTTGAAAGAAACTGGCGCCATCCGTTTACCTTGTTTTCCCTCAAGCCAAATCTACATTTAAGAGGGGGGAAGTCTTCTACGCGCCTCCATATCTGTCTTGTTGAATAACCATGTGGTCTTCATCTGACCAATGACAAAGCTAGATAGCATTCCGAAACTCCCAAATCACGGACAATGGGAGCAAAGGCACGTTAGAGATGCCATTAAATCAGATCTAGTTATAAAAGCAAGTTACACTTCTCTACAAATTCTGAATGACAGTTAATAATATACAACTTTTACCTCGTTAATTTACACAGCACAGAAAGTTACGAATAAATATAACCATCTACACAGTATGTTTGGGTGTCAAGAATATCGCAAAATAATAAAACATTAAAACAAACATTAAAAGGGGTTAAAATTTCGAATTAAAGGAAATGAACAACATTCCACTAGATAATACAGTGTCATTTTTCAGAAATCAAAGATAGAGACTGAAACCATAGAAACACTTACAGAGCTATAAAAGAAGACGAAAATTGAGAAAACATTCAATGCAACAGCTGAGGAAGTCTGAATGCTACGAGATAACAATCACAAGAAAGTGAAGTAACACAATTCCGTACGAAATGTTAAATAGTTTAACATAAGTGGGCTGGTATAACAGTAATAGTACAAACAAATTAGATCTTTATATTGGTCTCTATTTTCTAGTGACAATATACCTACAGTCTAACAGAAATAATATAATATAGAATCTCCAGTAATATAACACCTACAAGTTAACAAAACGACTAAACAGGATCTTCAATTATATATTATCTACAAGTTAACAGAAACCACCTAACAGTATCTCTAGTTTTGTGATATTTACAAAATATCAAAATCTAATTAAATCTACAGTGATGTAATATATACAAGTTAATAGAGACCGTCTAACTGAATTTACATGGATGCGATATTTACAAGTTAACAAAACGACTAAACAGGATCTTCAATTATATATTATCTACAAGTTAACAGAAACCACCTAACAGTATCTCTAGTTTTGTGATATTTACAAGCTATCAAAATCTAATTAAATCTACAGTGATGTAATATATACAAGTTAATAGAGACCGTCTAACTAAATCTACATGGATGCGATATTTACAAGTTAACAGAAACAACCTAACAGAATCTACAGTGATAAGATATCTACAAGTTAACAGAAACCACATAACAGAATCTACAGTGATAAGATATCTACAAGCTAACAGAAACCACATAACAGAATATACAGAGACGCGATGTGAACAGTTTTGTTGTTTGCTTTTTGTATTATCTGAAAGTTTCAAAGTATTAATACAAGTTCTGCAGTTTTAAAGTTTAAACAAACTCCAAGAAGAACGTAATGCATTGTCCATTAAAGCTGAGCGCATTACAGTGGTAAACAAGATTTTATGGACGCAGTGACCTTTGTAGTTAAGCATCTTACAACAGTAAACAAAATGTAGTGACGCAGTGACCTTTGCAGTTAAGCATATTGCAACAGTAGACGACATGTAGTGATGCAGTTACCTTTGTAGTTAAGTATCTTACAACAGTAAACAAGACGTAGGGACGCAGTAACCTCTCTCTCTATATATGTACCATATCCAAACAGATCTCTTCTCCTTGAAGCACAAAGAATTTCCAATGTTGATACATTCATCCCTTTAGATAGACACTTGACATAAGTCAACCTTTGTCTTTTACTATTTCTCCTTCCTTCAATATTTCTAGTTACCTGATTTTCCATTTATTTTTTCCTCATGACGTGTCCAAGAAACGCCAACTGTCTCTTTCTGATGTTAATCAGTAGCTTCCTCCTGAAACCTACTCTTGACAAAATATCTTCATTTGTCTTGTCCAACGTACCTTCAAGATGCACCTTAATTTAAGAACCACAACTCAATTGCTTCAATTCTCTTTCCCATACTTGGCAATATTGTCCAACATTCTGATGCGACCATAAGAATTGGTATAACATAGCAATCCAAAACTCTTAACTGCGTCCCTATAGAAATTGTATTATTTGTCTGCATCGTTTTTATTTCCAGAAATGCGTCTTTTGCCATCTTTATTCTCTGTTTTATTTCATGATCACATTTATCATATGATGTTTATCCAGCTTCCCACGTAGTTGAATTTATTGACCTGCCTTATCTGTTCCTTATCTACTTTGACAATGTTTTCCTATACTTAATATTTAAATCCTTCTCCTCACTTTCATTAACAACTTTATCTAATTTTTTGCAGTTTCTCTTCTTAACCAGTTATTAAAACTCTGTCATCAGCATAACGCACGTTGTTTAAATTCTGTCTGCCAATGATCAACTCTTGTAAGTCCTCAACCTCTGTCAGGATTTACCCACTGTACAAGTTAAACAAGACAGATTAAAAAACACAGCCTTTCCTCCCGCATAATCTTAATTTGGATGAAATCACTCAATTAAAATCTTCGCTGCTGCAGTTTAGTCCCAATAGAGGTTTCTTAAAATTCTCAGGTCTTCACCATCAGTGTCCAGTTTTTCCAGCATTTTCATTAACTCCACATGCTTGACTCTATCAAAATCTTTGGTATAAGCGATAAAACATAAGAAAAAGTCCTTTATTTTTATTGCCCTCTCTGAAAGCATTCGTATCATGAAGATAGCATTTGTTGTACCACGATATTCAATAAAACCACATTGAACTTTTGCAATCTCTAGTCTTATTCTACTTCTAGCTCTCATCATTAACACCTTTAATAAGATCTTTGTCACATGGCTCATTAAACTGATGGTTCGAAGGTGTTCACATTCATTGGCTCTAGATCTTTTGGGAAGCGCAGTAAAGATCCTTAGGTACTTCGCAACTTTCATAAATCTCATTGATAAAAGTTGTTAACATTCATATATCAAGTTCTTCCAAACATTTTATTTGTTCTGCTTCAATTTTATCTGGTCCTGTAGCTTAATTGGTTTTCAGTCTGTTAATAACTGTTTGTATTCTGACTTATGAATTTTCAATCCGTCCATGTTCTTCTTAATAGATGGGTTTTATTCACGACTGTTGTGGAATGAATCTTCAACATACTCTGGAAATCTTTCCAATACTTGTTATCGTTCCATAATTGCATCACTAGTCTTAGCTTTTATACATCTACTAGCAATGCATCCTCCTTTATCTATGACGTCTTTGATATATATATTCCTTTATCCTTTTGTTTTTCTACTTCTGTACCTTTTTCATCAAGCCATTTTTCCTTTTCTTCATTGCATATTGATCGAATTCTTTGGTCAAGTTTCTTATAATCTTCCATACTATAATTTTTCATCTTGCTTCTATCTCCCATGAGCTCAAGGATTTCCTCCGTCATCCATTTCTGTTTCTTTTGCCTTAATTTTAATGGAATAACTTTCTTGGCTGGTTCAACCAGTGCTTCTTTAAAAAATTCTCAGTTTGACATATTTCCTTCATCTTTCAATTCTTGAAAACGGTTTTTAACTACAACTGTGTACTTTTCTTTAATCGAGTCTTCTTCCATTAAAGTTGTGTAATCGATCTTCTTTTTCGATCTGGCTTCTTAAGTTTCCTCAATCTTATCTTGGTGGTGCGAACTACAGCAACATGGCCGCTCTTGCAGTCAACTCCTGAGTAAGTTTTTGATTGTTGTATTGCATTCCTGAATCTTTTATTGATAGTGCTGTAACAGAGTTGGTTTTATAACATTATCTCCAGAACTTTTACATGTACACCTTCTTCTCGGGTGCTGTTAAAACCATGTGTTCTTAATGACTTGATCATTTGCAACACAACAATCAATCAGTTTCTCTCCTCTTTCATTTTTCTCTCCAAGGCCATGCGATACAACAACATTATTCACTCGCTCATAACCAAGTGCATATCCAGGTGGTTAGGGCCATCGACTCGTAATTTGAGAGTCGCAGGTTCGAATCCCCGTTCCACCAAAACATGCCTGCCCTTTCAGCCGTGAGGGCGTTATAATATGACGGTCAACCCCAGTATTCGTTGGTAAAAGAGTAGCCCAAGAGTTGGCGGTGATGACTAACTCCCTTCCCTCTAGTCTTTCA
>NW_013669068.1:37446-49063 GCF_000517525.1 Limulus polyphemus
GTAAAAGAGTAGCCCAAGAGTTGGCGGTGATGACTAACTGCCTTCCCTCTAGTCTTTCACTGCTAAATTAGGGACTGCTAGCAAAATAGCCCTTCGTGTAGCTTTGCGCGAGATTCAAGACAAATAAGCAAACAAGCACAACCAATTTTCGCATTGAGATCTCCCTTCACTATGACCACTTCATGAGGTTTGTGTTGCTTTTTCGCATTATCGAGGTCTCCGTAGAAACGACCAATGTCCTCTTCCTCATTTTCAACTGTATATGCATATGCTTGTATTATTACAATGTTGAGAGGTTCAGCCTTTATTTTCACAAGCATCACTCTATCAGATATTGCCCAAAATCCATGCAAACACTTTGAGGTTTTTTCTTTAAAAATAACCCAACTTCTTTTTCGTGCACCTGACATTCTGAATAAATGGTCTTCATATCTTCTTAAACAATAGTTCCAGCATATTTTCAACATGTTTCGCACAGACTTAGAATATTAATCTATAATCTCTTCATCTCATACTTGACATTAGACAGTTTTTCAATTTGGTGTTGATTCCACATATTCCACATCGCCACTTTGTCTGTCCTCTTTTGGTTGCGGACAGTAGCATGCTGACAGTTGGACATGGCTTTCCTTCCCATTTCTATCAGGGACCCCTTCACGCCGTTATGGTTTTTTCCTTGATTCGTGAAATACCATAGATTGTGCTTGGCAAAATACTGCTGTAGGTTACCATTTCTTGCTGCAGTGCTCAACTAACTTGAGCAGGTCTTCTCTGTCGTAGTCCCAGTTGCACCAGGCATCTATCAGATGAAATGATCCACCATCCTGTGTCTCCAACGGCATTAACTGTAACCGCAGTAAGGTAGGCTAACGGGTTCTATGCCTTGCCTAAGGGCAACCCAGAGACTAAAGCAGCTAGAGAGTACTTGTCTCACTGTTGACTGTCCTACTGCTGGATGCAGTTTAACGTCATACCCAGGACCCATTGTAGTTAAATATCTTACAACAGTAATCAAGATGTAGTGACGCAGTGATTATTGTAGTTAAGTATCATACAACAGTAATCAAGATGTAGAGACGTAATAGCCATTGTAGTTAGTATAATACAACAGTAATCAAGATGTAGAGACGTAATAGCCATTGTAGTTAAGTATCATACGACAGTAATCAAGATGTAGAGACGTAATAGCCATTGTAGTTAGTATCATACAACAGTAATCAAGATGTAGAGACGTAATAGCCATTGTAGTTAGTATCATACAACAGTAATCAAGATGTAGAGACGTAATAGCCATTGTAGTTAAGTATCATACAACAGTAATCAAGATGTAGAGACGTAATAGCCATTGTAGTTAGTATCATACAACAGTAATCAAGATGTAGAGACGTAATAACCATTGTAGTTAAGTATCATACAACAGTAATCAAGAGCAAAAACATTGATCATTGAAGTTAAGCATATAATAATGTTGAATACCAACTTGGAAAGACATATTGCCCGTAAAAAATTGAATATTTTACAACGATAAAAAACAAACTAGTTGTATATTGCATTTCAAAGCTGAACATTTGAAACATGTAGAAAAAATGTGAGAGAAATATTATATATGAAAGTTTATCCTAAAACTATTAAAATACAAAACTTAAATTACCCCAAAATTGTAATAATAATTTGATGTTGTTTCTACAGGACTAGTCACATGAAATATAGATAGTACTAAACACCAGCGCACCTATTAGTATAATACTATGAGTAACACTATTTATCATCGTCATCTAATCATGGGCTCTTTAGTTTACAGGACATCAAAAGGACCATGAATTAATACATTTTTTTATATATATAAATTTGTTAATTTCTGTTCAATTATATGTTGCTGTTTGTTCATTTCTATTTAATTAGATGTTGCTGTTTGTTAATTTCTGTTCAACTATATGTTGCTGTATGTTAATTTCTAGTTAATTAGATGTTGCTGTTTGCTTTTGGATTTTTTTTCTTTTGGAGATTCAAGATTTATTTTCACTTTGTGTTAGTTTTATATAGATTAATATAGGTATCTGGAGAAGGTATTATATAGCTTCAATCACTTCATGATCCAATGAATGGGTTTTAGTTTTTAACAACGATATGAAGTTTCAGTACTGAAAAATATATGTAGTTTATTGTACAAACTACTGTATATTGTATGAATACTAGCGGGGCAAGTACTACCACCCCCACCCCATTGTATACCCTAACCATATATTTCATAGCTAACTGAAATAAATCAATTTTGCGATTTTACGCAGTTGGCTCTAGGCTAGATGATACCACACTACGTCTTCACTTTAGGCTCATTATACCACACTCACTACACTTATAAGGTTTCACGTCACACATACACACACACACCCTCACGGCCCCCTTGTACTCCTGTCCCTAAAATCTTAATGGGCAGACAGTAATCGAACTATTCTATCTGGATAAATGCATTTTGGCTTTTATGACTCCTCCTATTCCGAGAGATCAAGCGTGACGTGACACACACTGGCTTTTATATAGGTTATATTGAAATATGCAACGGTGATAATTCATAATATTATCGTAATTGTCATTGAGTGGTGTCCTTTTTCACTTACTTTCACAGTACTGATGGGTGGGGTCGCATCATACAGTAGCACTAGTAATTAGATCCAACAAGCGGCTCATTTCTTTGTATACAATACGTCTTTGATAACTTGTCGACTGCTTTTGATGTTATCCATGGCTTACAAGGGCGTGATGGGTGGTAATTATATACTAGTGTCCCTGCTCCACCCACAGTTACACTGATATCTTCTGCGTTATATATCTGTTGGCACGTGTCATGATGATATTATGACTTACCAGGATCTTCAATTAAACTTTTAACATTGCCTGTTTCTTTTTGTTGTTGTTTATTGTTTCGTAAGATTTATGATTTATTTGTTATTTCAATTTGCATAAATGTTATGAAATAATATTTTGTGCATTGATCATTACTGTTGTGCTATATGAAGGCTATGTGCTATAAGACATACAGTAATATATCAACGAGGTGAAACTTAAACATTTTTATGTATTGCATAACCATATTTTTGTTTGTTTGAAGTTAAGCACAAAGCTACACAATTGGCTATCTGTACTCTGCCCACCACGGGTATCGAAACCCGGTTTCTAGCGTTGTAAGTCCGCAGACATACCGCTGTGCCATATCTTTGTTGTTATCGTAAGACAGACAATAAAACATTTATTGCCGTGAACAAAGACATATTATAAGACATACATGTGAGACAAAATTTAAACGTTGGTCATGCACTGTACAACCACATGGTTGTGCACGTTATAAAAGTGTTGAACGGTACACAATAATATAGTTCTTGCAAAATATAAGCACTTGTCTTAAGTTCATATAGCTGGTTATTAAGAGAAAATTGTAACAATAGTAAGGACTGATGGGAAAAATCCCTTATCGTACGGACAACACATAATCCCGTTATTTATTATGGATTAGAGGATTACAAACAACACAGGCAGGTATGTTTGTCAGTACTTTACTGTGGTAATTCAAGCCTATTTCGTGGTTTCATAGACTGAAGAAGATTTAAACCTTTTTCACCCCTCCTTTTTTCCTTTTTATTTTTCTTACTAGTTTGGCTCTTTTTCATCCTTAGACCTGCTTTAATGCTGTGATGAATTGGTTGAAAGCAGGTCAGAATAAACTCAACCTGAAAGCTGTCATCCACGGAATTTCTAGCCGAGCATGATTTATAAAGTATCTTGACTGTCTGGAGTGTCCGTTTACTTCACCTCCAAGATGTCACCTGAGTGACACGTAGATTCGTTTTCCTTGAGGTATACCTGTTCTGTAAAATAATGATAATAATAAACTTGTTTTCGTAGCTTGCAGAATTTGCGCGGTAAACTCAGACGAGAACCATGAAATAGTTCTGGAAAATTACTTCCACCAGAAGTCGTTGATGTTATCGTCTGATCATGGAAATCATTTACATATTATGTTTTCAGTCTTTCACTAGTTATTCAAAGCAAGATTAATTTTTTTTTCTTTAATTATTTTAACAAGAAAATTTAAATAAAGATACTTTAGGGATGAGATGGATGTTTGTTGGTACATAGATAATTTCCATTATTTATTCAAAAATAACGCATTGAGCTTTTATAATAACACACACATATATATTTCATCTCAATTTCAATACAATTGTCACTACTCTGATATATGTAAATATATTTTTCATAGATCCCTTTATATTATAATAATTTGTCTTTCACTATTAAAAGGAACAGTGTATTAATAGTACAGTGACTTTGACTTAATGTTGCTCTATAAAATTTCCCATGTTGCAGTATATTGTGTTTGTTTACAGTAAAGTATAAAGCTTATATATATATATAAAACTAACGTTTGGGCTCAATAACACCATCATGAAGATTAAGACGATTAAATGAATTGTTGTAGTTGTATTTATTACTTTTGTTTATTTTTATCATTGCTGAAATACCCTTATATTATTTATATGATTATATGCATTTATCGTAAATCTCAAGGATGTTTAAGAGAAGACGTCTCTAGAAAAGTTGACAAGATTTAACATTTTATCTTTTAACATCTAAATGAACATGGGACAGTACTTTCTACAAAACAGTTTGTTGCAGACTACGTTAATTAAACACAAATGTTTTAAATACTTTTCACCCAATACATTTATAGTATAACAACATTCTCTATATATAACTATTTTTATAGGTAAGCGATATAACCAGTCGGAATGTAGCGAAGGCCTGAGGAGGTAAGCCACTTTCTTGATAAAACAAACGTGTTTTCTGTGTCTCGTTCTCGATGAGAAATTCCAAGAATCAGAACAGGTACTTGGACTGAGATTAGTACATAATAATCAATCAGGTAGGCTGGTGGTTTCTGTTGTTTATGTATTAATTTTCCTTTGTAAACTGTATTTGTTAGGAAAAGGAATATACCCACATAAAACAATAAAGAAAGACACCGTTTCACGAAACGTACGATCTCACGAAGATTAGTAACTGTCTGGTTTCCTCGGGTGGAATTACTAAATCCCCAGAAATTTTGCAACGGAAAAGGAGTTATTAAGGTGACAACCGAAGTATGTTTATCTAGTTACGTCTGACGTGAAACAAACGTAGTGAGGTTCAGCCAGGACAAACAATCGCTTGACCATCAAAAAAATAAGTTTGGGAAGGTACTCAACCCTTTTATTTTCATCCAGTGTAAATGTTTTCAGAAAACGATGACCACGAAAATCGACGAACGATGATACCAACACTTACGTGCTCACATATTGGCTTCAAAGCTAGTAGAGTAGCCGATGTTTAAAGATAAGAAACAAAATCTACAATCAACTTGACAGGCTGTCTTTTCATAGTCCTAACAAAATTACACAGTGATGAATATTTATTATTAAACAGTAGTTATAGCTCAGCTCCTCACAGAAAGTTAGACTGAATTTTTCAGAAATACAAAACTTGTAGTGCAAACCGTTATAATTAGCCAAGAAATACTATTTAAGACAAACAAAATCAAGAATGAATATAATCTAATGCATGTACATGTATTTGTACGTATTTCAGGGAACTACTAAGTATATATATCTAGGAAATAGAACACTCTTGGAAGTCACAATTAACTTTCAATACTCTTAACGTTGTCTATGGTGTCGTTATAAAGATATAATTTGGGTTTGACCTAGCCTTGTGTATAAGTACGTGATATTGCATTATTATTCTACTTCTGTTTATTATTTGTTCCCAGTTTTCGCTTGTTTGATATTGTATAAATTCACTTTTAATCATTATTAGTAAATCTGGTGTCCATTTGGGATACTAGTATTCGCTACGTTCCACAATCAACTGACTCCCCAATCCCACGGATCTCTCGTTACCACAAATGTTGTGATCTAGCCTAGAACAGTGGTGGTGATGTAGAACATACGGGTTTTTATATTTATATTTTCTGTGTAATACATACTGTTGTATTTAAATATATTTTTGTTTCGCGTCTTCATAGTTTCCATTCTGTGGCGAGCCCCACAACAAATATGAAACTGTTTTTTTTTATTGTCTTAAATCAGAGCAAGGTTTTGTGTGTGTATTAACACAGAAATGAATATCTTGCTCTTACGTTGTTGCACTTTGCAGAGAAATGCAAATGCTAAACCTTATGTAAATACATTTCTGTATTGATTTATCTTTCACAGTGAAAATCCTCTCCATGATTAACTAATAATCATATTAAAACATTTATTGACAGTAAATTTTCTTCAACACAGTTCAGAGTTGTAGTAGGGATGGTAAGTAGTCTGAATGAGTTGTGTTAGTATAGGAATAAACCTAACCTCAAACAGAATAACATTACAGTTTAAAAGTTAGATTTTCTATTCATTACATTTAGATAATATTTTTCCTACATCATTTAGTTTCTTCCATTTAGACACCAGGCTAAGATGTCTTAGATAAATGAGCATACACTTACTAAATATTTATTTCTTAGCGAATTGTCCACTGGTGGGACAGCGGTGAGTACTTACAACCCTATAATCTGGGGTTTGATTCCCCGCGGTGGACTAAGCAGATAGTCCAATGTTGCTTTGCTGTAAAACAAGCAAACAAAAAAGACTTAGTGAATTATGTGTGGAGTTGTGAAACAGACATTGTGACAGCTTAGATGACAGTTAGAGCGCCCTGCCTACTGCTCGTCATCTTGTCACGGAGCATCCATCTCGTGAGAACATACATGCGTTGGGCTCAGCACCTGACCCAGTATGAGATGTAGCTGCAGCCAGCAGGCACACTGTTCACCAACAGTCTACTTTTTCTTTACAATACATCGCTATCAAACAAAGATAAATGTTTGATGCAGGACAGCAGTAGTTTTTTTTTTGTCGCCAAACTATGTGACAACACGCATGCATTTCAGCACTACTATAGAAGGGCAATTCTTGAACAGAACCCACCCTTAAAACATGCCCTTCACCTGTCTCCTTTACTTTGGGATGGTTTCTTTTGAAAGCTACTGGTCCGTATTAAAAAACATCACAAAGAAAGTGTCCAATAGCCTGAACATATACGCACATAAAGTGATGAGATCATTCATTCATTTTACGTTGATTTGGACAGAGTACAGAGAAAGTCATTTATTTCCTTACTTAAAGTTGTTCAACAGAATCCTTATTTATTTTCGAAGTTTCTCTGAATAATAAATCTTAAGTTTACTGTGCAATGTTCCAAAAGAATATATAAACACAAAGCGAAATCACCCGGACATTCATTAAAAATAGGATTGTCCCACGAGGCTGTATTTCATATTGCTAACAAAATGCTTGTTTCACAATCTTATGGTTGAGGTCGTAATCAACACTCACGTACAAACACCTCAAAACATATTCCTTTGTTTACAGTTGAATTTATTACAGGACAAATTATGGGTTCTCATATACACGTTAGCTATTGCAACTGAATTTGTTTTTAAAAACAGAATATTGTTCAGGCTATTATTGTTGTCTGATACCTTTCGAAACAAAAGCACGAATACTGACTTTCCAATATATTTCAATAAATGAACTTTCCTTTAACGGTATCACTATCAAATTTTTATCGAATTTCTGAAATTGAAGCCTGAGTATGGAAGGAGTTGTTATCTTTGCAATAAAAACAGAAAGAGGTATGAAATAATACGCCATCCAACTAGATTTCAAGTCCCACATCAACCGGTCAGAGCCCAGCTATGGAAGGAAGATTATGGTTCACCTTGAGTTTAAAGAAGGACCAATTGTAAAAATATGATTATCAAAGAAAATAATTGTTTATACTATATACTTATATCGTATTATCTTAAATCCGACTATATACTTATATCGTATTATCTTAAATCCGACTATATACTTATATCGTATTATCTTAAATCCGACTATATACTTATATCGTATTATCTTAAATCCGACTATATACTTATATCGTATTATCTTAAATCCGAAGTTTGCTCAATAACATTCACTGTAATCATTTTTTGTAAAGTTCATTGTCTACGCTTTTCCCTCACTATATGTAAATATCATGACAAGAAGCGGCTTTTGTAGATGAATGAATTGGTGAATGGTTTTCTGTCAAACCTAATTTCCTGTATTTAAGTTGTTTTTCTTTTCGTTGATTCTAGCCTATTCTTGCTAACGTCGTCCTTTACACATCTATGATTTTAGTAACAAATCATTTATGTGTCGTCCTGTCAATAACATACATCGCATGCTCTTTTTTTACTGTGTGCTGATCGTGATAATGAATTAACGTGGTTTTCTAATCATTATATATCCAGCAGACTTATCAAATGACACGAGTTTTCAAGCTTTTCCCTTTTCCCCGAATAACTTTAAAATTACTGATTGTCCAAGTATCTGATATAAATATTATTTTCTACTATAAGTTCTAATTCTTTAGCTTTAAACATTACTTTTTATGATCACCTTTCCTGAGCCTCGTAAGTCGTGATTTAGCTTTGGAAAATTTGTATTATTCGTAGGTATGTGAGTATTTAAATTAATACATAAGAGAAAAACACGAGGCCTAGCCTACGAAACAAGAAAATATAATACAACTTCTGTTAGATGAGGCCTTGAGAATAGCTCCTAGCTATAGTAGGCGTATGTGTATTCATAAATGAACAAAATAGAGTTAAGAAAAAATACAAAGGTAAAATCGAAACTTTAAAGCTTATTTCTAGTTGATACCGTCAATGCCTCTGATACCGTCAATGCCTCTTATGGTCTTCTTTTAACTCACATACTGATTTTGGTCAATTTTTGTTCTTTAATTGTATGTGCTGATTTTAAAATCGTATGTAATAACTAAATAAGGGAAAAGGAGGAAAATTTTGATAATGATAAATCTTCCTTTTTAATATGTCCTTAAAAGGTTTCAAGTAGATGACCAGCTGCAGACATCTTATTTCAATATTTTTATTTTTTTTTAGTCTCCTGCAGATTTACTACTTGACTAATTACATTCTTACGTCTTTTGTATGGATCTGAAACCGTGACAACGAACTGCCTTAAGGACCAAACACGGTTATATCTAAGACTCTTCTATCAGTTATGACATGCTTTGTACATTAAGACTTGATAATAAAAGTCGAATGTATGCTAAGTTCTGATTTCTTTCACGTGTTTCGCTTTACTAACTTCGTCCGGTGAAGATAAAAAACAACAACAAAAACATATCTACGAAGCATTGAAAACATCAATCTTTTATCTAAAGTATTTCATGCTTTTGTTTTTCATGCAGTGTTTCTTATTTTAATTGCAATTTTAAATTAAGGATATGTGTTTTCGTTTTTTAAAGTGCAGTAAACTGCTTAATCCTAAAACTAAAAAAAAAGTCTACGATTAACTTCTGATAATTCGTTGATTGTTTTAGAATTCAGTGCAAAGCTAAACAAGAGCTAATAAACTAAAGAAAAAACAACTGGTCAACAGCACTCATTATCAACTCTTGGACTACTCTTATTTGACCAAATAATTGGTTTCGACCGTCATTCTTATTATTTTATAGCGCACCCACAACCCAAAAAGCACGACATACTTTTTGCGGCAACGGGACACGACCCGTGAAATCACGGATTCACACAGCCCGGATACTCTACCTACTAAATCACGTCCGGCCCCCTACGATTATGGATTAACACTTAGATCTTTGGTATTAGATATTTGTATCCTAACTTTATTTTTATCAGCATAGAGTTTCATAACTTCCAAGTTAGAAATATTGATAATTTAAAAGTCATTTTTTACCGTTTCGGACCGATAATAATAGAATATAAAGTTGTTTTAATGATTATTTTTACTCACTAAGGCTCCTGTTTAAATATAATTTAGATGAGCATAGAATATTATTTTAAAGATTATTTTTCTGTCTAAAACAATTAGTCATGATCCTTGTAAAAAAAAAGGCTTACGATAATCTACTGGTATTTATTTTTGTTGAACTTTTGACAGGATCATTTAACATGGGCTTGGAAGAATAATTTAGTTATGATTGTGTTTTCAATGTCATTTACTATTATATTGTTTTTGGTTAATGAGTATTTACGTGTGTTTAATCGTCTATTTCATGTGTTTAGCAGGTACCTACTAATTTACCTCGTGAATTTAGTATTTATTGTGCGTATTTAAAGTATTTTATTTGTTTGTAAAGTACTATACCACATGCATTTAGTTTAAAATATGTATTACCTATTACTTTTTAATGCATGTTTAGTAGTTGTACGTGTATCTAATTGTGTGTAATGTGTGTTTAATAGTTTACTGCATATGTTTAGTTGTTTATTACTTTTATATAATAGCTTCTTAGCTCTTATACTGCCCCCTAGTGGCACAGCGGTATTTCTGCGGACTTACAACGCTAGAATCCGGGTTTCGATACCCGTGGTGGGCAGAGCACAGATAGCCCATTGTGTAGCTTTGTGCTTAATTACAAACAATCTCTTATACTAAAAGTTCTGATAGCTGTGAAACAAACGTTTTGAAACTTTTTCCATTCGATTGATACATCCGATGTGAGTGTTTTAACTTTTTGTTGTATGCTGATATAGTAACGTAAAAAGCAAATCTGATTACAGGTTGTCGATATATAGTATTAATTTAAGATAATGTTTTACTAACATTTCTGCCTGGGATCTCAGGATAATTTGTTGTTCGCTTTGTTTTCTCAGAAAATGTTTTGGAAAATACATGCAGTGAAATTGTCTATCTGTTTATGTGTGTGGGTGTTTATCTAAACGATTTAACGATTTATTACTCAGTATACAGAGGGTTGAGTATGTTATATTAAAACGAGATTGAATATACAAATAAGAAAGTCACGTAACAGCCACAACCAATATGTAGTTACGTTAGAACGGAATGTATGAGAATTAATTAAATTTTAACACGTTGTCCCACGTTGGTGGCTAGGGTAATTGGACTACGTTATATTTAGATATACTCTTGATTGGATCCAAATCTGTAGCCAGAAAGTGGTGCATTTCGAACCACCAGAATCACGACTAAAAAGTAAGCAACACCAAAGTGGACAAACCTTCTCCTCCACTTGAAGAATTCCGAAAGGCAACACCCCAGGCTCAGAATGACGAGATCGTGTATGCCTTACTAACCAAAGGAACGGAAATCATCCATTCTGGAATTGTGAACATTCATCTTCACTCCCAAACCGAGTGGGCAAGGAGCCTTCCACTTGCCCCTGGAATTATGAGGAGGACGTGCAACAACTGTGCTCAACCAAGGACCCAGGATGAGATCACTCTGACTTTGGAATTACGAGGAGATAATGGACCTCCTTCCATAAACAATATACTGACCCGATGTTGATCAAAAAGAAGGAACATGCACACCCCCAATGGGATAGCCAACCATCAAATCTGAACCAGTATTACGAGTAGGTTCGTGTAGGCTGGTGCCACTGCTACCCAACTTCGCCTTCTTCTCCAAGAGTGAGGAATTCATTCTAACACTCTGGAGGAAAAGCCTCTGTCCACCACCCCACGCGACTGGAAACCAGGTGTAGGTAAGGAATCCTAGCT
>NW_013669068.1:49073-55731 GCF_000517525.1 Limulus polyphemus
GCCTTCTTCTCCAAGAGTGGAGGAATTCATTCTAACACTCTGGAGGAAAAGCCTCTGTCCACCACCCCAGCGACTGGAAACCAGGTGTGGTAAGGAATCCTTAGCTGCACTAGTAGAATCTGGGGGGGGGGGGGGTTATGCAAGCTGGGAAGTCCTGAGGAATAGTGCTCTGGAAACAGTGCAGTAGGTGAACCAAGTTCTCGAAATTTTTAAAAGTAAACTGACCCTGATTTATTCAATCTGATGATCGGCATGAATGGGCAGGATCCCCTTTAGCTTTACTCATAATAGTCCATGAGTGGCGGTCCAGAATAGTATGGTAATATCACCTGGTGAGCTCCTTCCCGAAAGGGAAGCCTGCCTGGGTTGTATCTGAAAGTAGAATAACGATATGATGGTCTAACAATTGACGAAATGTTGCCATCAATAATCAGTCGTCCGTGGAATGGTGTGTGTGCACACTACGATGGAATGAAGAGGACGAGAAACTCACATGATATGGCAGAACCTATATTAAATGTATGCGAGTCCTAAGGAAAAAACCTGAAACTGCAGTACCTGACCCTTGTGCACCACAAATGCCGATAATGATGGGACTCCACTGCTAAGGGCAAAGTGCAGGTAGGAGCCGACTAAAACCAAGTTGGATATCTACAATCCCAGTAAAAAAAAATCAATACAGATTGAGGAATGAGTAACTTGTGAACCTTTGAGATTCTAGGCATTGATATAGACAAGGAAGATCAATGACTGGACACCAACTCCTGTCTTCATAGGCCCAACAACTAAAACGAATAAAATCTCTGAAGAACTAGCCCGACTCCCTCACTACTCCCAGACCAACTAAACTCAGATAACCTAGAACTAAGTTCCGAGGAAACCTTACAGGTTCATTGGATAATAGTGGGGAAGATGTGAACTGAATGGCCAATTATAACCCAAGGACCTGCAGAGCTTCTGGAATCATGGTTAAGATTATTACATGTCCAGAAAACTTTGGAAAGAGCTGGGTAAGATAAACACAGTAAGATATTTCTCTCAACCTGTGACCAAGTGAAAAGACTCCATTTCCTTGGTTTCATCATACAACCAATCATTTGTTGCCAACTTCTCCAAGATAGAAGCACCATTATCTGCTTTCACTGAAGTTGAGATGTACTTTGGATATAGTAAGGAATATGACCTACCATTCTGATACCTAAAGCTTGCTTTAGTGGATGCTCCAGTGCTAGCCTACCCATAACAAGACAGCGAGTTCCTGTTATATATTGATGCCAGTGAAAACAGAATCAGAGGTGTTATCACAGTTGCAGAATGAAATAGAATATGTAATCACATGTGTTAGTCATATGATTATGGTTCCCAAATTCAGATAATGTATGATGAAGATCAAATTTTTTACAGTTTTGATCTTCGTAAAAACTATCATCACTACTTGTATGATAGGACGTTCACTCTCTGGGTGGACTGTGCTTCACTGAATTAGCCATCTGGCAGGGATAGTAGCACATTCAATAACAACATTGCATGCATATGACTTTGTCATAGTGCATCACTTGTGTCCAGAAATGCAGTTGTACTATATTGTCACATGGTGAGACCTTGTCCATTTGTGGTATATCTTCATCCTGAATAACATGTAGGATTTCAAACCATATACATTTTTGTCATAGCAAAGTCAAACCACAAATTGAGTGATTCCACTAGTAGATGAATGATATGATTAACAACTCAGGAACTCTGGGAAGGGCGCTGAAGGAGCCCAACCTAGTGTGGGCATTTTTACCACACCAAGGTAAAGCGAAATTAGCACTAATGCAGGAATGTAGCACGGACATTTATAATCTGTGGCACTTTTATAATCAGATTTAAGTGCAATAAGCCATACTGTAGTGTTGTTATAGACCATCGATCCATGGTATATTACAGCTAGTGGTTTCCAGAGCTTTTATGGAAAGAGATTCTCCAGACTGTGTAGAACATAATGACTGGAGGGAACCAAGGTATCATCCAGATTTGTGCTAACATGTGATGGCAGTTCTTCTTACCACATTTGAGTCAAAACGTTTGGTGCTGGTATGAATATTGTATGGTGTGTGCCACTAAGAAAAAGAATTGGCCAAGATGGTAAACTCCAACAGAGAATTGTTGGATATTCTCTGCTGAATATCTCTGGTTCAATCCCAAAGACTGAGGGAAGTCATTGGTACATACTAGTTGCTATTGATTCTTTGTGAAGTGGGCCTAGATCTGTCTATTTGTCAATTAATCAACACAGATTTTTAAGAGAGCATTAGATAGCATGGTTTGGAGCATCAGCGAGCTAATTTCATCAGCTAATTGTTTTATGAGTTGTATAAGGAGCTAGTGTTGTGAAGCCACACACTTCATTTTATGAACTCCTATCTAATGATTTGGCACAATGTGTAATACAAGAGAATGCTTGTCAAATTTGTTCTTTCCAACCAAACTGACTGGGATGAACACTTGCCACGCATAATCATAGTATATAGAGCAACTGAGCAGAAATCTACAGGCTTTACACCAAACATGCTCATGCACAGACGGGAAATACTACTTACTCTCTATTGATGTGATTTAGGGTCCTCTCACACGAGAATACATCCCAGAATGTTTATAAGTGTATGTGGATTGGTTAAGGTCTACATTAGTTTATGCACACGTGTCTGGTCAACAAATACTGCGAAAGGTCACTCAAAAATGGTAGAAGTACTGTGACAAGATGGTAAAATAACAGCTCTATCAGTGTGGAAATTAGGTCATGTTGTGATACATACCAGCAGTATGGAAATAATTTGGATCTGGCTGAACTAATTCATATCTCATACTCTAGCAGGTTGGTCCATTGGTGTATGTGCTATAGCAGAATGAAAGGCATACGAAAATGCATAGAACACATCAATAAACTGTGAATTTCTCAAACTCTGACTCTAGAGTCTGAGTTTACACCAATGAGCCACAGGAGAATACCATCTTGAATTATGCTGACTTATATGACTAGGAAGAAAGAGATGTTTTTGACAAGTCAGATGAAGAGTAGTTGGAGTTAGAGGCTAGAGACACCTGCTAGAGAAACAATTCTGACTAGTGGACTTCATCCACCAGTAGCACTTCCCGTCCTTTCTGGGGAGTCTCAAGTGGCTTTAACCAGAGCTGGCGTTGTGTTATTCTGGTGGGCAACAGAATGGGAACCCTATAACATCTACCTCATATGGTCTCAGACTCATCATGTGCCATTTCATCTTGGTTATTTCCAAAAAGAGTGAATGAGGTAGGTCTTCTGTATAACGGGAGGTTTGGAAATATATATTGTAAAGTGAAGTGACTAAGTTTATTCAAAAAAAGACTGTACATGATGTGTAATCAGTGGCGAGCTACAAGGGGGATAAGGGGGCATTTGCACCCTTACTTTTCTTCTTGTCCTCTAGTTTGCCCTTCTCCCCCCCCCCCCACAAAATCCTACAAACATAGAGCAAATGTGATGTGTATAACAAAAAACACGTGCACTACCGTTTTACGAGATGATTTTTTCTTTTATACTAGAAGACAACCACATACATATATCTTACAATAATCGGTATTCCCTTTAACCCAACTTTTGTACACTAATGTTACTACTGCACTAAATAATTATTTATTCAATTGAATAATGCTCAAAAGAACATTATTCACCAATCCACATTTAAAGGGACTTGTTATTCCCCCCCCCAAAAAAAACCAATATTGATAGATATGCTAAAATGGTCAAAAACCTTCTGATCCTTTCCAAGGTCTGTGAATACTTTGGAGCTTCAAAACTTAACACAAAGCACTTTTTGAAACCAAACGTTGGCTCAATGTAACTTAGCACGCGAAAAATTGGGGGAAATAACGAATCCCTTTAAAATTACAAGTAAGTATAAGATATTTTGTTTTCCCCCCATTCTTGGTGCTGGCCTCACCACTGTGTGCAATACACAATGAAATCATCTTTATTCTTACAACACAAGAAACATTGTATGTGGTCTACCTTTTTGTACAATGAACAGTTGCTTTTACTGGAGAAGTAGATTGATCACGTTGTTTATATTTCCACAAGTCTTATTTCCAAGCTGATCAAGTCATTCAAGATTATTTTCCAGATTGACCAAATCTCAGTTACTCAGTTGAATCAGATTTACCAAGAGTGGCTAGCATTACCCACATGACTGGTTATTTCCATCAAGTGAGTTTGTAATCTCGAGATATCACTTGACGTAACATTAGAGGACATTGCTGTCAACCTTTATGCACAAGATGCAGTTTTATACACATACTCTACTTGGTCAGACCAGGTGTTACCTCAAAATAAATAGAACAAAAGCAACTTAATGACTTTATTGACCATGTGTTATGTGAAACAGCACATATACTAAAATAAACAAAACATAAAAAAAAATCTTGTACTAAAACACGACGGTCGAAAATGCATGGGATTTCTGCATCCCACAATTGTGTGAACTACTAACTAAATTGCATGCCCTAACAAGATACAGTTTTATGATTGGTATTTTTTCAATTGGGAAATTGAAACCTCTTATATTACACTTGTTCAGAGAGTCTTAATTCAGCAATGGTTTGATCTGTTCTTGGATCCGATAATAATTTGTTTTGAAGACACAAGAAAACTCTGTGCTATGCAAAATACTTTATCAAATGCCGATATCAATGCCCTCTGGAAACAAAGTTTTCACCAGGACACAGTTACAAAACATATCTATTTCCAGCAAAGGACTGATTACTGTAAGATTTCTAAAGAGTTGAGTCTACAAAGTTCTTCTTTGACATTCTACTCTGTAGCCAACTGGCATCCCGTTACCAATAAGACGCGGGTTGGAAGAAGAATAAGCCAACCTCATTACTCTTGTTCCAGTAATGCAGGCATTGTTGGATGTTGTAGATCAGGAATTCTCAACCAGTGGGGAAGTCCCAAAGGAAGGGGCACTTCAAATTTTCTGGGAGGTGGGGCGGGCAGCGCTCAGATAATACAATTATTTTTTATGCGCTTAAATGTAAATTTTACGACTTCAGAAATATATAGTTAACTTTTTGTATCTATTTTTAAAATAGAAAACTGCGCTTATAAAGCAAGAAACCAATCAGAGCCGACTATGAATTTAACGTAGTGTCAGTGATACTTTGCGATTCGCGTCTTATTGCGTAGATGTACTGATTGCTTATTTGTTGTTAACCACAAAGCTACACAATGAACTATATGTGCTGTGTATCGAAACCCGGTTTTTAGTATTATAAGCATAGAGACTTACCACTAAGCCACTGGAGAGTCAGGCGTACTGTACCCAAAATAAATAGGCTTGTGGTGCGTGAAAAATGGCATCATTTTGATATCATATCTGTGTGTATGTGCATGTTTGGAGAGCGACGCCAAATTACATATTTTTGATAAGGTGGTACATCATTCCAAAAACGTTTGAGAGGCACTGCTGTAGACTGCCATTACTCAGTCTCAAAATGCAGAGGACGCTGCAACTGCTCGCTTGAAAGTCTGTTTGTGGTTAAAAACAAAGCTACACAATGTATCTGTGCTCTGGCCATTGCGGGTATCGAAACCCGATTTTAACGATATAAGCCTTTAAACTTACCCCTGAGCCACCGGTAGGGGGAGTATGAAAATCTGATTGGCCGCGTATGTAGATGTAAAGGAATTTACTATGAAAAAACTCACATGGGATATGAAGCAGGAAACAGTTGTAGAGACTCATGCTATAAGAGTAAAAAAGAGTAATGATTCTAGTTCGTTTATAGCTATAGTCAGCAAATATAAATAAATACCTGGAGATATGATGTGGTATATAATATAAGTCTTAAGTTATTTTACACCACATTAACTTAACTTCAAAACACTTACTCACAGCCAACAACACCTGAAACGTGCACCATAACCTACAATGTATGCCATACTGCACAGAATACGTGATTTTCTTGAAAAGACAATTTTGGGTAGAGCTATTATGGTTAAAAGTGACGAAAACAATATGGCTACTCTTGGTACTTGAGACTGGTTTTGGTGACTAAAGAGGTCAAGCGGTATTCAACTGTTTATTTGTATTTTGAATTATTACTATCAATGATTAATATAGCTGGGTTTAAACTATTATTTTACACGAAATCTAACAACAAAAATAAAATGTCTTGAACATCGACTTGGTACTTTGTACTCATGACCAATAAGTATCTGTAAACCTGATCTACAATGTAAAGCAGTGTTGGCATTTGAAGAGTTATTAAAGTTTAGAAACTAGAGGGAATTCTCAATAGCCGCGGCACTTGAAATTGTTTTAGGCAGGATTAAAGTAAATTGATATGTGAGCCATTTTTTTTTCCTTTTTATTAGCTATATTTTTGTGCGCCAACAATACCAAGCGTGAGGCGCGGGTATACCCGATTCAATTTTATTACTCACCAGAATATCTATCAGCCTACCCCCAAGTTTAAATTTATTTAAGTAGGATTAGAGTAAATTAATCTATGAGACCTTTGGCTGGTCAATCGAAATAGTTTGACCTCCTGAGACCAAAGATGTAATTAGATCTCAAATCAGTCAAGAGATGACGGAGCTATGAGCTTAAAGCAGCGGCTAAAAATACATTTTAGTGCA
>NW_013669068.1:56226-79033 GCF_000517525.1 Limulus polyphemus
GCCGTCTCCAGCCATTATTAGTCTCAAAGTGGATTCCTCGTCATCGAATTTTTGTGCATGTTTATTAATAGCAAGGAGAACGTTTTTACAAATTATAATTAACTATTTCATCCGAATGGTTTTTAACGGACCCTAACCTTACTGTTCATAAATCGTTAAGTGTTCAAACTTATCCAGTAAAGCTTTGGGAGTTTGAGGTATAATTTTCAGCACCCGTTAATATAGTTGTATGTAAAGTTATGACATACTCTACACATCACCGGCATGTAAAGTTATGACAAAGAACCAAAAAATGTCCAAGTACAAATTAGCCGCCAAAGAAAATATTCTTACAGATTTTGAAAAGTTCCCATTGTTTTCCACGTGTACAGAAATCGACAACTGAATGAGTTATATATAATTAACGAAACTATAGACGCAAAGCTAATTTCAGCAAGACTGTCAGTTAGGTGATTGGTTAAGGGCATTCTTGGTTTTACAGATATTCAGAACTAAGTTACCCAGCTAGTTTAACCCCCTCGGGCAGATCAAGTCTCCCGCCATTCCCTTCCTAGATGACGTGTAGCACGTATATATTGAGAGACTAGCAAGGCAGCGAACCACATGAGAGGCTGTTTGATAAAGTTCCGGAAAGCATAGACTTGATCAGCGGCGTTCTACTTCTATAAGTGTTTGTTTCGTTAAGTTTGGGTAAATATCGGACTCCTTCATATTACCTATATAGGTTTTTCTTGTAGAAAGGCTGTTTTATCTTAGACTTCTGGTTTGAAGTCGATTTTACTTGAAGTTTAATACTTTTACTAGTCAAGACACCAGTAATCACAGTTGTAAGGTAAAGTTGAAGAGAAACGAACCAGTTTTCTGCAAGAAAGATGAAATACGAGAAAAAAGCAAACACGATGTAAATGGTCGGATAATGTCATGAGAAGATAAATTATGATCCTGCTCCCGGCTTCTTGGGTTTAATGCATCTTGCCAGATATCTGAGGTAAAGGACCAGAAATTTAGCGTGTAAAGTAAGAACTTTTAAACTGTAAAACGTAGTATAAATTTATTGGTATCAATGAAATACAGTTTGTTACTGGTGGCATTACTTTCCTTCATCGATCCTCAAATGCTCTCTAAGTTATTACTCTTTTTTTGTTATGTTGATTATTGAAAATCTCTGCATAAAATCCGCCTGAAAATAAAATTTTCTAAATATGTTCTAATGTGAATTTATATAATAGGAGTTACTAAGAATAGATAAAAATACGGTAATTTTCCAACTATAGATACAACTTGTACATTTAGATGTTTGATTTGCTGTTAAGTCTAATCACCTCATCCTAGTAATTAAGAAAAGTGCTTTCATAAATAATTATTATCTATAAAAAAGTGTCATTGTATTTAATTGTACATATATGTATATTTTACGAACTTTTCATCATAAAATATACTTTACTGATATTTTTCAATGTTCTTCATAACTTATTCTTTTGGAACATTGTGTTATTTGAAATAGAAAAAAAAAATAGACTACTACAGCGTCGTTAACTTGTTTACGACATTAGAAGATGAGGTAAACAAACCACTAGGTCTGTTTCTTGGCTGCACAGGAGGCTCCTGTGTTTGTTCTTGTTCGCACTCATCACGTGATTGCCCTATTAGTTATCGCTAGTTTGTTGTTAGTTGCTTTATCACTTCTGGAGACGCCAAGATGAAGTCGATAGAGATCAAAGTGCTTTCTCAGCATGAATATGTTGTAAACAAATGAGCATGTTGGGTACAGTGACAGGTGCATGGTTTATTTTATATATTCCTAAGTAATTGTGTTGTTTGGATAGTTAGCTAGTTAGTTTAATACTTATCTTCCCATATAGTTGTCTAGGTTTGATTCCCACACACAACTTAATAATTACATGCGGTATTATCAACTCATTAAGTTTAACAGGCTTTGCCACACAAAAGAAGTGTCAAAGTAATGTCTGTATTCACTGTTTGCTATTCATTGAATTTTCTTCTGTGGAATTTGCTAGAGTATTTCAGATATTTGTTTCATAGACTAGACGGCAGACTAAGCAAAATTATTATGTAACACAGTTGAATTAGTCATAGAACTTTCCAAAGGGAAGAGCTGGTCTAAATGTGTATGATTAAATTTCTTAAAATTGTAGGAAATAATTCAAATATGTGTCTATCAATATATTCTAGTATAGCCTTCTCCTCAGTACCTTGGCCTTGACTTCAGTTTCTAGATTATTGTACGACTTAATCGAGAGTACAACTATATCATGTATGAGATTAAGACTACTCAATTCTGACTATGGATCCCAAATCTCGATATAGCTCAGTCCTGATTAGTTTACCTATACCTTAGGCTTAGTTTAATTCATTCATGATATACTGCCTACATTCAACCATTTTAAAATCACAATGTAATTCAGCTTATTACAAAATTCTGAATATAAAATCTGAACACAAAAAATGTGAGGTTGATGAAAAAGGATCCTGGAAGCAATTGGAACTGAAATTATTTTCAAATAACAGAAGAGGGCTCAGCAACTGAAAAGGTTTTAAGTTTGAACAATAAGAATTTCAAAAGTTTTTTGTTTTTTTTGCCACCCCCTATTGGCTCAGCGGTAAATCTGAGGGTTTATAATGTTAAAAATCTAGTTACGATACTCACGCTGAGCACAGCACATATAGCCCTTTGTTAGCTTCGGGCTTAGCAACAAACAAAATGTTTTATTTTACTTTATATTCGATTCTGTAAATTAAAATACTGTTACGAAAACAGATATACATTTAAGTAAATACTTCAATTATTCTTCAGACAACAAGTCGAAGCAGATTTGAGCGTTATTTTGTTTTTATTAAAACTAGGGAAAAAGAACGCCGAGAATGTTTGATTTATTAGCTAGTGAACGTCCACAACGTAGTTTAGGAAATAAAAGTTTAATAACTTATCAAGGAAATGAAGATTTCTAAGTTTAACTGTGCATTTTTATTTTGTACCGCACATTTGATAATCATTTAAAAGCTGTAAAAATACAATACGAAAATATGTATCATATATAAAGTTAGAGATCTCTTATGAGAAAGATTTTGGAGTGAAAATTCCCCTATTTTTCTTACTACTTTCGAGATTTCTTTCTCGAGATAACACCTGTACACTCAAGTGTGTATATATCTTGAGGCAAAAACATTGTGGTGTCAATCTCTCCAGTTACTTTCGTTAAACGCGTAGCCCGCTAGAGGTCAGTACTGTCAATCTTGTCAGGCCACTAATAGCTTCGCCTTGTCCAGCAACACATTGTCGATTGCTTGATTTGTCACGCTGTAAACCCCTGCTGTTCGTTATTGTATGGGTTCTACAAATTGGCCTCCAGCTGTTCCTTGGATTCTTTTAAGAATCCCTCTATCTATAGAATAAAAAATTCATTAAGTACTGAAAGAGAAATGGAAATGGTTTTGTCCTCCTTTCCCATTCTTTACCGTTGGGATGCTTGGTCTAATGTACTTAAAAGATACCACATGAAAGAGCTCCACCTTGCTTGAAGGCCTTCAGATAGCGAAGCCTATTTCACAGCTTTAAAGAAAAGAGGGCCTTTCGGTACTAAAGCCCTAATAATTTTTTTAAATACAAAATCACTGTTCAAGAAACATGCTTGTATGGAACTGTTATGTAAGAACTTTATCCTGCTGAAGTTTCACAGACTTGTAAATCAACAACTTCAGATATGGCCATTTTACTTCATTGTATTGAAAAGTTGTAAAATAAAGTTTTTATTTTATATACGTGGAATTGGCCATATCGTTGATATCAGTTGAACGCTGACATTAGTAGAATAATTTGTTATTGTACCAGTACCAGGCGACTATACATTTAACTATTTTCTAATAAATGAGATAACTAAACTTTCGGTCTAAAGTAAACACTGCAGATATAAGACCGAATACATGGTTTTACTTTATGTAAAAAAAGTCAAATATTGATACATAACTTTATTAAAACAATCAAGAGTTAATAGTTTTAAAGACTCGATACGATATTCTGCATTGATACATTATTGTTCTGTATATTTGGTTTTTCAGACAGCTGGTTTAGGTTTTCCTTACAAGTTTTATGCTTGCATAATCAGCTTAACACTAAACTCTAATTCATAAAAACTTCTAAAACATAAACTCTAATTTAGTCATCAATCACTAAAACGGTAGAAATGTTAGGTTCAAGTTTTACAAGCAACTTGCCCAACACAAACTTGAACTTAGTAATGAGATAATCGCTTATATAACCTTTCTAATGTGCTCCCCTGGTGACGTTATTATACAAGATTAAAGTTTACAAGTAAGTGTTAAGTAAACTCTTTGATTAATAAATATTCCCAGCACATAGCAACTAATTACTTTGACCTTTAGGATAACGTGTTAGCAAATTGATATTTAAACATATATTTTGTCATAGTTTTGTAAGCTGATACATGTAGCTGTAACCAGACTTGTATCCACAGTTACTGAGCTCCTAACTAATTTTGCCGTCACACCTGTCGTGTAAAGTTGCGCGTGAAGTGTATATACCTATCAGTCTCACATGGCTAAATAGAGACAGTTAAGACAACATAGATAAAAGTTTTCATTTATAACCGCGTTCCAAAGGTCTCCAACTATTTAACAAATTAGAAACAAAAAACGAAAAACTTGATGAATGTTAGTTAATTGAGGTTGTTATTTAGTTAGTATTCCTGTTTTCAGAAGTAATCAAACTCAGATTTATTTGCTAACGGTCTTTAAAATTTTGTGGGTGAACTGAGGTGTGTTCAAAATATTACTATCAATCCAGGACTCTCGAGATAAGAATCACACAACTCTATTGAGAATTTTGTGAATGTTCTACATCTTTGAATAGCTTATATTTGAAAGTTTCTAACTTGAAAGGTTTTTGTTTTTTACCACCCCCAAAAAACATACATAATTTATAAGTATTACAGTAAACCTTTTGTGAACGAGACGTGATCGAAGGACGACAGCTTTTTGTGATATGCTGTTAAATTCAGGTCTTTAGTTAATATATTTTCCTAATATGTACCGAGAACTTGAAGTTCCTGTGAAACTTATTTGAACAAACATATTCTAACCTTTGCATAGCTCTAGTGAACGTTTTTGTGAGTGATGATTTAGTAGTTAGTTATATCCAACGAATATTTCTTTGTTAAACATTTCCAGCAGAACATTCAGATCCAAGCCTCATTTTATTCTCAAACCTCTTCATTTAGTAGTTCTGTCCTATGAGTTTTGAATAAGTGGAACTTCACAAGTCGACCCTCAGCGGCAAGTCTGAGGCCTTCTAACTCTACAATCTGGAGTTCGATTCCCCGCGGTGGACACAGTGCATATAGGCAATTGCGTAGCTATCTACTTAAACTTCGTAATTTCTACAGCAGTCACAGAAATACTTTGTATTACAAATAATGCATGATAGATACTTATGCCATTGTTTGTTACAACTGTATTCGAATTTTAAAGACTTAGATAGAAATTTGAATTTTATGCTGTGTTTGTGCCAGCATATGGTCTGAGGAACTCTAAACTTAGGGGTTGCATCACATTTTCCATTTGTATCCGTTGACGTAATTGTCTGAGGTTAGAACGCTAGGTAAGACTGGAGCCACGCAGATACCTTTTGTCTTCAGTATATGAAGTTATACCGCATTACGTTTTGGAATGAATTATATTCAGTTTATTATTTGAGCCAACGGACTGTAATCTAACTGTGATGTGATGCTGCTTTTGTGGCTGTTCATAATCTTTCCTATTTTCATAATCTTGAGGTTAAAGTTGCTTAACTTTTGAAGAATCGGTGATTAGTACTGTTTTGTTAAGGAATCATTCAAACACGATATTCATATTGGTAAATTTATGGAAGGTCCCTGTAATCCCTAATGAAGTCTATGCTTTCAGCTGCTTTGTCACGAAGATATACCAATTGCACCATCTCGCATTCCAATGTTCGGATTTAACCAAGCAGCCTCATAAAATAGGATTACAAGTTAACTCACGGAGTCTCAAGATCCCCTTTTACTTTCGGTAGACTTTAATCCGCTTTGTAAAAAACAAAAAAACAATCCTGTCCATCAGCTCAAGATTTGAACATCTTTCATCTGTGTATTAAAAAAAAACAACACAGGAAAACAGGTATCTTAAGTGAAAATACTAAAAGATGGTCAACGTAACATTTCGTTCAGGAGACTTTCATCAAGACAGTTGTGCGTTCTTAGACGTTAAAGACTTGGTTTAACTCAAAATTTTCATGGCAGTAATTTTAACCGATTAACCACTATTTCATAATTAATTTTCAAAGAATTTTGAACGTAAAAGGAATAAAGTAAATCAATTACTGAAGATTATATGTTTGGTATGAAACTAGATATTTTCTACTACAATCTCTTTTTTCCTTACAATAAAAGAACTTCAGTATTGAAGAAATTATATAGGTTGGAGCCAAAATTAAGACTGTAAAGTTTTACCTTTATAACCATTCATGTATGCTTCATTTGAAGTTATTGAATATATAAGCTTTTTAAGATTCTACAAAACTAAGTTTCTATAAATGCCATACAAATCCGACCCTGAAAACTAACTTTATATAAATTAGCACTTATTTTCTGAAAGGATCAAACTAGAGTGGAATTAACCAAATGTTTGTATCAATTATTTATAGATGAAATGCAGCCTGTATTTGATTAAAGTTAAAGGAATTTCGAGAAAATGGGTTTTATAGTATTTTTGACCAAAAATGATAAATTAAGATTCAAAAATCGAACTTGTCTTTAGTTACAGGATATTTAAGTGTATTTCAACATTGTACTATGAATTACTGATACTATTGTTTGAAAATGTACGTTTTTATGAGTTGATTCGATAAATGGATTGAGATTAGGTTTCTCAAGAAGAAACCATCTCTTGTATCTTTTCAGTATAAAGAGGCTTAAGCAGGTTTTAATAATATCATTGGATTTTCAGATCAGAATTCAACCAATGAAAACGAACAACTCTTCAATTTAGGTATTTTTGAAAGCAAAATAATACAAGCATTTATAAAATTTCCTGCAAAATTTCAGTCAAATGACGCCAATCTTACTGTATATTTGAAGTTTCAAATTAAAAACACATCTTTCACGTAACAACATTTTTACTACTAAATAATAATAATATTTTCTATACAGCTAGCCTAGCCCTTACTACATCCTCCACTTTTGGCTTTTTTCAGAAAAATAAAGAAAAGGTGAAAGTGAAAAAGGCAGCAAAACAATACAGAAAAATCTTAGACATTCTTTAAATTTGGTAACATTTTTACCAATATGAATTAACACTTTAACAGCACAATTTCTGCGATCGTTAGAAAGTGCATGAAGTTTGCAATTTTTTTCTGTTTTCAAACTTAACGTAGAAGCATATTTCTATGTAAAAGCAATAAACAAATATATTCTGTAGTTTTTGAAATTTACCTAAGTACCTTATATATTTGTCAAGTTGATTTTAAAATCATCTGTATTGTCTGTACCATGATTCTTTGTTTTCGAAGTTTTCTAGCAATCTGATACGTAAGCAGTTCCAACACGTAAGTAATATCACATAACAAAATATTGGTGCAGCCGATGATCGTGTATCTTACTATTACATCTGATCACCTGAAGTGAAACATAAATTAATATTGTCACTTTCTATATGTGTATGTGTTAACTAATTGCCTAATAAATTATTTTCCATTGGTACGTAAAGTTTCTCTCACGTTTTGACAGGAGAACGAACGTTTTTCGAACTTTACGAAAAATATCCATGTTTAGGAAGAGAAACTAGCCATAAAGATAAAGTTCTCCAATGTTTTGAACAAGGTAATAACAGAATGGCAATCAACAAGGTAATAACAGAATGGTAGTCAACAAGGTAATAACAGAATGGTAATCAACAAGGTAATAACAGAATGGTAATCAACAAGGTAATAACAGAATGGCAATCAACAAGGTAATAACAGAATGGCAGTCAAGAAGGTAATAACAGAATGGCAATCAACAAGGTGATAACAGAATGGTAATCAACAAGATAATAACAGAATGGCAATCAACAAGATAATAACAGAATGGCAATCAACAAGGTGATAACAGAATGGCAATCAACAAGGTGATAACAGAATGGTAATCAACAAGGTAATAACAGAATGGTAATCAACAAGGTAATAAAAGAATGGTAACATAATTCCTGACAAGCTATTAGCTTTCCTAGGATGTCCTTCTGATAAGATTCGACTAGCATGCCAGAATGTGAGTCTGAAGTTCACATTCCGTTACCACCAAAAATAAAGTAATAAATCACGCTCCGTACTTTGGGACTGTGGATGTAAGAGTGACAGTAAAATCCAGCTATTCGGTTTGACAAAGTACCCCAAGAGTTGGCGGTTGGTGGTTTTAACTAGCTGCCTTCCCCCTAGTCTAAAATTTCAAAATTAGGGACGACTAGCTCAGATAGTCTTCGTGTAGCTTGGCGTGAAATCCAATAATACAAACCAGCAAACTGATAAGATTTATAAAATATTTTTTATTTCCGATCTGGCTTTCATGAAAGATTCATTTTATAAGTCATGCGCAGTACCATCTGTATAACAATCTCATATCTCAGAGCAGACTGTTTCTTTAAAGTACCGTTTCTATTTTTATAGTAAACTAGAGTATGTGTCAACAGTATGATTTGATAGGCTTAAGATAATACCCAATTCGAGTGCTTGTTTTATGAAGTGCAACGAGTTATAAGCGTAAACTTCGAATGGGTGAATGATCTCATGTAGTGAAGTGTGTATGTTGTCGCCATGTTGAATTTATATTTGATAGTATAAGTCTCTCCCAAAAATATCGTTTCACTTGGCATTTTAACATGTTATTTGATACCGTCTGTTTTTGTTCTTGCAACCTTTTCTATCAGAAACTTTGTAATTTTTAGATATTCTACAATCTTGAAATTTTTCATATCGACAAATAGGCAAGTTAGGCGTTCTGATGAAAAATTAATTAATTAGTGCAAAAATGATTGATAACAGAGTAAGCAGATTGTTACGTCATTTTTAAAAACTATTTGATATTATATACTTTATCTATTTATAGCTGTACCTGCAATTTCGTTCATAAGTAAACTGTTTGTTAACAGCACAGTGTGGTGGATAGTAAGGCCTTATTGCAGCTACTCTAGACCACATGTTTGATATATGCAGCAATATATTTGCTTCTTTGGTTGGTTTCAAACGCTGTATTCTGAATAACCACAGAAACAAAACTAATAGAAAAAAAAAATTAGGTTAGATTGAGCATCGGTTTATACCATTTTTGTGATTATAACTTGATGTAAATTTTGTAAATAGATATAATTAATATTGATTGTACATATTTTGTGCAGGAAGAAATAGTGAAAATGTAATTTCCTTCCTAGTTACCATAATTATAGGCACTAACTTATGTTACTTACTCTCAACTGATAGTAATTACAAGGACATGTATGTGATGCGTAATTTATTTGTCAGAGGGAACTGAATGAGAGGAACTTCTGAATTTGTTGGTCGTAAGTCCAAAATTTATTTCAGTGAATAATTACTATCAAGTGTTACGTAATTCGGTACTTCTAAATAAGGGAAAGCTGATGCTCTTATTTTTATGTACCCGTTACCAGTCAGATATATTTACCATCTATGCAGTGATGTCATTAAGAATCCAGATAGGTGGCTACTTGATCGCTCAGACGTAGCGTAGCGCCTGCTAGCGGAACAAAACCCTTCTTGGGGATACGGGGCATGTTCCTCTGGAAAACTTTAAATATGACTATTTTGATGCATTCTTACACTTGAATGTATTGAAGATTTCTGTAATGATTATCTCAAAATGAATAATAAGTTAATACATCCCACTAAGTTGAAGCGAAAAATGGCAGTCACCAATATGTCGAAGTGGCAAACACGTGTTGAAATTAATTTGCGCTACCTTTCAGCCTGCAAACACATTATATATAATAAATTACGGAAACTCCAGAGTGTCGTGTAAGGTTCTGACCAAAGCTTAGCCTTGGAAAAACAATGTGAACGATGATGAAAAAAAAGAAGAAAGATCATTGATAGCCGACGATTTTCCCCGTTATAAAGGGTGGAAAATCGTCTTAATGACATCACTGCCTCCCAGTGGCACAGCGGTATGCCTGCGGACTTACAACGCTAGAAACCGGGTTTCGATACCCGTGGTGGGCAGAGCACAGATAGCCCTTGTATAGCTTTGTGCATAATTAAAAACAAAAAACAGACATCACTGATGTAGTGTGTTCGTATCGAGTTTATTTATTTTGCTAATCGCTTTGTTTCTCTTATTGGCTCTTTCATTCAGTATGTGTATGATCCCTATCTTTTGACAGAGCTGGTCTTCCTGTCAATGGTTTAAGGGATAGTTAGGAGGGCAAACGCACTAGGGTTAATTCGAGAACTTAAGATTCTGTGGCTCTAAACTTGTGAGAATAATGCTGATCCTCCATTTTTGTTCTTTGTTTGATATCGCTCCCTTGTGGCTCAGTGGTAACTATGAAGACTTATAACGCTAAAACCCGGGTTTCGATATCTGTGGTGGGGACAGTACAGAAAACCCATTGTGTAGCTTTGTGCTTAACTACAAAAGAAAAAAAACACAAAAAACAGATTGTTTGATATGTGGTATTTTCAACTTTAACAACACCTTTTTGAAACTCGTGAGTTAAATAGCCAGATCAGAGATCCCAATTTTGAACTGGTAAATAGAGCGTGGTAATTACCCAGTAACACCCGCCACCTACAAGACTAAGGTGAACAGCGGGATTCACCGTCAGCTTTATGATGTGTCCACAGCTGAAAGTAAGGAGGGTGTTCAGTGACGTATCGCAAACTCGAACTTTAGACTATCCGATTTGTAGCCCCGCTAGCTAACCACTAGGCAACATTTGGCCTTTTCTTTGTTATCTTTCTTGCTGTCTTGTTGTTGTACTTTTCAGCGAAATGCAACATATTCTTCAGTATTGACCCATTATTATGCTTTTCTGATGTGTTAGTGTTTTGAGTTTGATTATAAGTAAGTTCTAAATGTGCTTTACTTAGTTTTCTTGTTCCTATATAGTATACCAAGAAATAGGCTTTTTTTTTCTAATTCGAGCTTCAGTTGTTTACCTTGTGTCAACTATTTTGATGTGACAACTATATCTCAAGATACTATTTATTTCAGCACTGCGTTACAGTAGCTGAGAAGCTTTATGTGTATTGAAAACAAAAAACAACAACAACATATTTCACGTTGTGAACAGGGTTAGTGTCTTTTGTGAGTTCGTTCTCTATTCATGGTCGTAATATATTGTACATAAAAAAAGAGAAACATACAAAAATACTGGCAGTACAATGTTCTTCGAACAACCGTCAGACATGCGTAGTTGGGAGAAAAAGTAGGAAGCATCCTTGAATAACCAAATGAAGAGTAGTAGCAGTAGCAGACCAGACGAATGGCTGATCCTCTCAATATCAATCCTCATATAGCGTAAACCAAGCTGAAAATCCTCAGTTGCTATGATGAGATTTTCAATGGGAAACTTTCTTAACTACTTGATGCCACTTCTTTTTGATACATTCAGCACAATCATGGAAAATGTGAGACGTGTGTTCCAATACTGTATTGATAAAGATGAAAATTGAAACCAACAAATGTGATCTATCTTTTTTTTTCTATGGTGAATCCATGAGCAGGGTTGAAATCGGGACCACTCAGGTCAGAGTTCAACCCGCTAATAATTGTTAATAAGGCTAAAACTACCAGAGTGTAATGTCTAACAGAGGAGGGAATGGTTTGATAAGCTTCAGGGCTTTCGTGGCCATCATTAATCACAGATAAAAACAAAACAAAATCCTGTAAGTAATAGTCAATATTAACCAGATATGGGCATTGGCAAACTAGAAAGCGAACGAAACTGTAATCGAACTGTATAATGACCAAATGGATTCATTTACTGATATAATTTTGCCTCCTTTATGGTAGACCTTTCAATCTACTCTGATAGAATAATCATAAGTAGAATTATAACTCATATCCTTGTAAATAAATTATTACATAATGCATAACAACATATCCATTAAATATCAACTCTTCAAATTATCATGAATTACACTGTATTGAGACAATTCACTGCACACCCGTCGCTGTCATCCATGCAGGAGTTATATCTTAGCACCCGATTAATCACAATGACAAATTATATCTTACAATTAAGCCTATCATAAAAGATAATAACAGGCAGGAACCACAAGTTCAACGGCATTCAGATAATTAAAAAACAATTGTTTTGATTAATCAGTACCATATAATAGCGAAATCTGACTCCTGTTATAAAGTCTGAAAGTAGCATTAATAGACTAGTTTCATAACCAATGGTAAAATATTAGCAAAAAACAAAGTTCAAAATCCTATCAGTGAAGCCTCTATAATGTAGAAAAAATCCAACCATTTGTTTATGCTTGACATTAGCCAAGGGAAAATAGGAGCAGGTGAAAAACCTCAACGACCCTAGAAGAGCTAAAATTGGTAGCTGGCAGTCTCATCTAAAAAAATGAAAGAAAAGACTGTACGCAAAATATTTACCACACTAAACATTACATAAATCACTAAGTAAGCGAATACATCCTTGAGTTGATATGTATTGCACCATCGTATTTGCATTACAACGATGAATATAGCTACATCCTTGAGTTGTTATGTATTGCACCATCGTATTTGCATTACAACGATGAATATAGCTACATCCTTGAGTTGGCTACATTCATCGTTGTAATGCAAGTACGACGGTGCAATACATATCAACTCAAGGATGTAGCTACATTCATCGTTTTGAAAATGCAAGTACTAAGGTGCAATACATATCACTAAAGCGTTTTGCGTCTCTTGCTTTCAATGCATCGATGAGATGCAGATGGTGTGACTGATATCTTCAGAAGAGAATGATATTAATATCTTCTGGTTACAAATGTGTTTTTATTTTGTTTTTAAGTTATTTTTCTCTGGTGCTTTTACCCTGGTGAACTAGACAAGACAAACTGGCTGATGTGGATTTGCGAATATCATGAATAATTTTTTCTTATTTATGATTTTATTTTTTAAATGTTGAAGTTTTGTCTTTTTTTTTATGTGATTTTGTAAAGGTGCCAAGTTTCCTTTGACATTCATTTAATTAAAGTTTGATTGGGGCATTATTAATCTCTTCCTATTTTACAAGTGACTTTTGTTGTCTTTTGGTTCAAGTTTTTAATTATTTGAATTTTTTAGTTGTATACGTTTTTAATTGTAAATTAAGCTCCTGTTCATTTAGTTTGTGTCTTATAAATATGTTTCACTTGGCCAAAGATGCCTAACTGACCGGAACTTTACTTAATGCCCACACCTGTACCAAAAGTATGCATAACTCCGAAATCTTTACTATGTTTTCAAATATATTCCAAATTTTGAAATTTATGGCGAAAATTGAATAAATAGTGTATTTGACGATAATATATTCGTTCTGTAGTTTTAAATATCTTTGTTAAAGTTTTTTCTCAGATTCGAATAGTATAAATAAACAAAACAGAAGGAGATACTTATTTATTTTAGAATTTTTGCAGTTATTACTTTTCAAATGTTAGATTAAAGAAAAGAAAAACTAGTCAACAGTACCCATAGCCAACACATGAACCACTAGTGTCTGACTGAATATTGGGGATTGATTGTCACCCATATAGCTCTCTCAAGCTCCAAAGTGCGGAGCGTGTTTTTCGAGCAACTGACGCGAAACATGAGCCCTCGGATTCACAGTCCAAGGACACTAACCACTATAGGCCACGCCCGGTCCCAGAAGAATATATGATTTAATCTTCGAATTAATATTTTCTCTCTTGTTTTGTTTTGAGTCTCGAAACCGATGACGACTGTTGGGGGCACCGTATATGTTGATGCATAATCGGTGTTTATTACCTGGTGGCACCCATCTCCAAGTGCCCGTTCCCAACTTAGCAGTGAAAGACTAGAGAGAAGGCAGCTAGTCAACACCACCCAACGCCAACTCTTGGGATGCTCTTTTACCAACGAATTTTGGGATTGACTCTCACATTATAACTCCACCACAGCTGAAAGGACAAGCATGTTCGGCGACGGGGATTCGAACCCGCGACTCGATTTTCTCACTACTTTGCAATTTTCAATGTCCAAACATTTTAGTTTTTAATTTGCCGTGAAATATTGGGAGAAATACAATTAGTTGCATAATGAACAAGTAACTTCGTCTGTTACGAATACACTAACTGCAATAATTATAAAAGAAACGTTACATTTTGCGAATTATGGAAGAAACGCTGTTATCTCTCCTGGATGCTTGCAGGGTAGACTAGAGAACCGACGTGTTTCGTACCTGTTAACGGGATAAAATTTCAACAATATATCAAACAATGCGAGATTTTTGTTGTTTTTTTTAGTGTACCAGGATGTTGCCATTAGAGAGGTTTGTTTCGATTTATATTATTGAAATTATATAGCACCAACTGAAATAACAATAACAGTATAAGTAGTATAAAACGACCATAAATTCAACTTAAAAATCCGTGTAGAGTAGAGTACTCTCGTTGTGGAAATATAACATTTCTTCCTAAAATCTTTTGACAGAACAGATGGTTTTGGAGCCTCACAACACCGTTATAGTCCTTGGCGTCATATCTAGTCGTGCTCTATAGAACATTCTTACATCTTGACAATATCCTTTGGAACAAATGAAAAGTTGTGAGGCTCCCAAAGTTCTACAGAGCACGACTAGACATGGCACCAAGGATTATAACGAATTCTTACATCTTGACAATATCCTTCGGAACAAATGATTTGGGAGCCTCACAACACCGTTATAGTCCTTGGCGTCATGTCTAGTCGTGCTCTGTAGAACATTCTTACATCTTGACAATATCCTTCGGAACAAATGATTTGGGAGCCTCACAACACCGTTATAGTCCTTGGCGTCATATCTAGTCGTGCTCTGTAGAACAATCTTACATCTTGACAATATCCTTTGGAAAAGGTGGTTTGGGAGCCTCACAACTTCGTTATAATCCTTGGTGCCATGTCTAGTCGTGCTCTGTAGAACATTCTTACATCTTGACAATATCCTTCGGAACAAATGATTTGGGAGCCTCACAACACCGTTATAGTCCTTGGCGTCATATCTAGTCGTGCTCTGTAGAACAATCTTACATCTTGACAATATCCTTTAGAACAGATGGTTTGGGAGCCTCACAATTTTATTATAATCCTCTGCAGAACAATCTTACATCTTGACAATATCCTTCGGAACAGATGGTTTGGGAGCCTCACAGTTTTATTATAATCCTTGGTGCCATGTCTAGTCGTGTTTTATTGAACAATCTTACATCTTGACAATATCCTTGCAGCGTAAGTTCCTTTGCAAAATGTTCCGTCGTAAGGCTGTAATATCCTAAGTACATCCCTCTTATTTTTTGTTTATCATGATTCATCTAGTGTACGAGAGCGTCAGTTTCAACAGTGTGATGGCGACTTGACTGGTATATCTTCATATTATAAATACCTACATCATTCTTCAGCTCTTTGAGGTATGCGATGGTTGACGGATGTATTGTGTCGCCTTTCACGGAGATCCTTTTTCATAATGTTGTGTATTGTTGTCTGAGACACGTGGACAGCTTTTGCCACTAACCTGTGTGTTTGTGGATTCTCATGTGCTACAAAGGCGCCGCATTTTGCTTACCGCGGCTGAGATACAATTTGTTGTAGGGGTTTTTCTTATTCCAAGTTGATCCATATTCCATTGTTTTCCAACGCCATTAAGTACAAGGGATATTTGTAATGTCTTGGAAGTTCTAACTTCGCGATCTAAACACATCTTTATAAATCCGAATGTATAAATATTTTACGTTGGAAAAGGGTGTTTCATACCCTTCCCAAAAACATAAAGCTAAAAAATGTTAAAATGTACGTCTGCTAACACAACCTCGACTTTATATCAACAATGGTTGTCATATGACTTGATATTTTGCATATCTAAAGTCATTTTAATATAACGTACTCAACTCTGTAGTTTTGTTTGTTATCCTGCAATGCTCATTTTACCACATAGCTCCATCATTAGTACCTTGCGAATCCACTAAGAGCAAAAATTTCCTGTTGTAAAAATCGACAGGTAATGAATTCCTTAATTTCGAGTCATGTTATTGTGAGGATTTAACGTCATGTATAAAAAGAGTGTTTAAAGGCAGGAATTTTCTAAGCTGCTAGACTCTAGACAGAGGAAATGATATAACTTGTACTGGTATCACGTTATTGTTTACGTAGTACATGTAAACGTTCAGTATTTGCTAAATAAGGTTTTGCTTTATCTGAAAAATCAACCTTTAAGCACTATGTATTACGGAAGTGTTCATTCTAGTTGAAATAATTAGTGGCTATCTCCCCACGGAAAAACTCTCTATAGTATATTCTTTAAAGTACAAAACCATTGAATATATCTCTCATATCCAGAGGTCTACCGCAGGGCCAACCCGTGAACCTTTCTATAGTAAAAAATTGCATATATTTTTTTTAAAGATATTTGAGTACGCCCTAAGTAAAAAGGCCAACATCATATATAGTTATTAGATTATCATCTCCCTTTTAAAAAGAAAAAAAGTTGGGGTATCTTAAATAAAAGACGAAATAAGCCATTTATCAAACCAATTGACCTTTTATTTTTATTTTCGAAGATAATACACAAAATAAAAACTATCAAAGCAACAGTCGTCGGGGGGGTTGGGGGGGTATAATAATATGATAATTTTTATGCCTGTATTTTATTGTTTTAGTACTAAATACCATTGAGAATATTTCTATAGAATTGAACTGTTGCGTATATCCTTTGTATGTACTAAAGACCGTTGAGAATATTTATATAGAATTAAACTGTTGCGTATATCCTTTGTATGTACTTAAGACCGTTGAGAATATTTCTATAGAATTAAATTGTTGCGTATATCCTTTGTATGTACTAAAGACCGTTGAGAATATTTATATAGAATTAAACTGTTGCGTATATTCTTTGTATGTACTTAAGACCGTTGAGAATATTTCTATAGAATTAAACTGTTGCGTGTATCCTTTGTATGTAGTAAAAACGGTTCAGAATATTTCTATAGAATTGAACTGTTGTGTATATCCTTTGTATGTACTAAAGACCGTTGAGAATATTTCTATAGAATTAAACTGTTGCGTATATCCTTTGTATATCGTAAAGACCGTTGAGAATATTTCTATAGAATTGAACTTTTGTGTATATCCTTTGTATGTACTAAAGACCGTTGAGAATATTTCTATAGAATTGAACTTTTGTATGTACTAAAGACCGTTGAGAATATTTCTATAGAATTGAACTGTTGCGTATATCCTTTGTATGTACTTAAGACCGTTGAGAATATTTCTATAGAATTAAACTATTGCGTGTATCCTTTGTATGTAGTAAAGACAGTTCAGAATATTTCTATAGAATTGAACTTTTGTGTGTATCCTTTGATGTACTAAAGACCGTTGATAATATTACTATAGAACTGAACTGTTGCGTGTATCCTTTGTATGTACTAAAGACCGTTGAGAATATTTCTATAGAATTGAGCTTTTGTGCGTATCTTTTGTATATAGTAAAGACGGTTCAGAATATTTCTATAGAATTGAACTGTTGTGTATATCCTTTGTATGTACTAAAGACCGTTGAGAATATTTCTATAGAATTGAACTTTTGTGTGTATCCTTTGTATGTACTAAAGACCATTGAGAATATTTCTATAGAATTAAACTTTTGTGTATATCCTTTGTATACTAAAGACCGTTGAGAGTATTTCTATAGAATTAAACTGTTGCGTATATCATTTGTATGTACTAAAGACCGTTGAGAATATTTTTATAGAATTGAACTTTTGTGTGTATCCTTTGTATGTACTAAAGACCGTTGAGAATATTTCTATAGAATTAAACTTTTGTGTATATCCTTTGTATGTACTAAAGACCATTGAGAATATTTCTATAGAATTGAACTTTTGTGTGTATCCTTTGTATATAGTAAAGACGGTTCAGAATATTTCTATAGAATTAAACTGTTGTGGGTATCCACTGTACGTACTAAAGATCATTGAGAATATTTCTATAGAATTAAATTGTTGTGTGTATCCTTTGTATGTACTAAAGACTGTTGATAATATTTCTATAGAATTGAACTGTTGTGTATATCTTTTGTATAGATCGTTGAGAATATTTCTATAGAGGTAAATTGTTGTGTGTATCCTTTGTACGTAGTAAAGACGGTTGAGAATATTTCTATAGAATTACATTGTTGCGTATATCCTTTGTACATAGTAAAGACCGTTTAGAATATTTCTATAGTGTTAAACATAACCATTGTACTGTAAGAAACAGAAAAATTTAAAGTATGGTATAGTTCAATATTGAACAGAAGCAGAAAGGTATAATCCTAAATGTTCTTTTATCGTAGAATACTGAATATAAGTCAGCTTCAGCAGCAATGAAATTAACGAAGTCTAGAAGGTCAGATTAACCTTAAAAAAAGCGTAAAGTAGACTTAAAAGTTATCACTTTGCACAGTCAAAATATAATTAGATAACTAAAACACACTTATGTGGTTAGAAGTTGGTGATATCATTTCCCGCTGTCATATCACAAGTTTGAAAGAATTATTTTAATAAAAAAATTAGAAGTAGGAATGGGAGGACCAATAAGTAAGAAAACATGGTAAGAATGGGCGGGATAACATTACAACAAAGTGGGTGTGGCCATCCTTCCGCTCATTTATACTTCATGTGCTTTTTGCAATTTGGTAATTGCTTAGAATAAATGAAAGGCGTATATAGCTACATTTCTCTGTTGTAAACTTTATTTCAGCAACCAAGTACAGATACACGTAATCAAATTATGCGACCCTAATGAAATGTTTTACATCATAAGGAGGGTGTTTGCTTATGAGAGACATTATAGCTATCTGACTGATAAGAGGTTGTCCGAAAGAATAGTATCAAACCGTTGATTTTTGAAATTTTGAAATTTGTTGGGTATTTAGAAAGCATTAGTTACTGATAAAAAGCGATTCGATTCTTTAATTGGTTTAAAGTGAAACACAAAGTATGAATGGTTGGAACGATGGCCACACATACTTTGAAGTTCCACTGTGTCAAAAACCACCAAGTGTTCTAATGTTATCCCACCCATTCCTACCTTGTGTCTTTACTTTTTGATGCTCTCATTCCTACTTACTAATTTTTTTATTTAAAAAATGTTTTACTCTTGTCTCATAGCTTTTTTTGGTACTAAGTCTCGAGAGTGACTGGGCTGTAGGTCTATTCTTCTTGTAGCTTTTTTTTTAGAGTTATCTCTCAACATTTCCTGTCTTTTACTGATATATTTGCTATAGTTTTTCTTCCATCTAGCCATAGTGGCAGCCTTTTCTTTGGTTGGATTAATGGTTAAGGCTTGTTTCGCAAATTCAGCATTACTCTTTTTAACCTTATCTCTATTCTTACAGTAATGCTCTCTTTACTGGGACAAAGACTTTTCAAAGTTATCAACATAAGATTTTCTATTGTTTCTCTTTTTTTCCTTTAAAGGCATATTTAGAAAATTGCACTGTTTCAAGTACAACCTTAAATGTCAATAAGTCACACTTAGTTTGAAAACTATGCAAAGATAAATTATACACTTTATCATTCTTGTTTTCAGTCCAAAGCACTCAAGCCAAACTGTGTCAGGCTTCGGTAATGGCAGTGTTCGTTCTCACGTGGAAGAATGCTATGATACAATTGCTTTGTCCAGCACGTAACCCTCGAGTCAGATGTACAGAACTGAAAATTAAATCATTAGGTTAGATCATAGTTAGAACCTAGATCTCGAGAATCTACGTAGTCCACGTTTTTGTTTTGTTTTTATCTAGCTGATACAGCTGCAGGCTGATCACACAGCGCAATCGTGCAACGGCACTTGATATGAGGGCGAGTTGTTACTTGGCAAATCACAGAGCGTGCTCTTAATCATAGAATATGGTTTCTAGTATAATGTTAGCTCATTAGTAGTGTTGCAAAATGGTTATTGGTATTACTTGTTATTACCAAGGTTATAAGTATGACTAAGAAAAACGCTTTCAGCCAAGATAGCGTAACGTAATCACGTGCCTTTAGATTTGCATAAGGTTAAGGCAGGAGAGAGCTATGCTCTTACAACAACATAGGTCAGTTAATCAGATTGACAAATTTGTGGTTTTGTAAATTGTTTTTACTTTACCGGCTTTCTCAAGTGCTTCGGAGACTTTTTACTCTGCAGTTGGTTTGTTTACTACTCAACAGTGTGTGTAAAGCGCTTATAAAGTTTTGTTTACATGCTGTTTGCAGTGTTTCACATTTCAATTTGATTTGCACATCTGGCCAATTCATATTAAAAGTTTGTTTTTTTGTTTTGTTTTTTATTTCGCGCAAAGCTACACGAGGGCTATCTGCGCTAGCCGTCCATAATTTAGCAGTGTAAGACTAGAGGGAAGGCAGCTAGTCATCACCACCCACCGCTAACTCTTAGGCCACTCTTTTACCAACGAATAGTGGGATTGACCGTCACATTATAACGCCCCCATGGCTGAAAGGACGAGCATGTTTGGTGTGACGGGGATTCGAGCCCGCGACCCACAGACTGCGAGTTGAGCGCCCTAACCACCTGGCCATGCCGGGTCCGCTATTAAAAGTACTACCGTACTTTTGATAATCAATGGGTTTTTTTTTTATAGAAAATTCAAATATTTTTTTATTTCATTAAGACCCTTATTCTATAAGTGTTTGCATGAACAAGTTTCAGGATAGAATCAGCGTTTGAAGTTTGTGTGGAACGATACTAGCTGAGTGTATAGTACTCCTGTGCCATCGATATATACACGTGATTAGATTATTGTGTTCATTTTTAAGGACAAAGCTACACTGCTGGTATTATACATCGGCAAGTTTACTGCTGAACCACCAGAGGTCGAGATCTTTGTGCTTTTCTTGTGAGCTTTAAAACAAATTGCGAGTGTTCTGAATAAATACAGTAAATATAGTTTAAACTGATAAGTAATCACCTGTTCTGAAGAGAGGAAATCCACTAGAAACTTTAAAAGGCCCAGAGATACAACGGATACCTGACGATGGCCATACGAGTGGTTGAAACGTTGGAATAAAGTTAAATAAAAATAAACAACCCACTCAAAAGGTTTTATTTGAAATGTAATCAGTTCTACTTGTCAGGGAGGATGCACGTTATTATACAGACTCGAACTCATCGCAAGTTATAGGTTTCTCCTCTCTTTTCTTTACTGCTTTCTTCATGAAATGTTAACGTGATTATAATCAAGCGAAAAAGAGCTCTTATCTCCTGTGTTTCTCACGAACAAAAGGAACTGTAGCGCATTTTCTATAATCATTGAAAGAAGGATTTGTTGTTTGGGGCCTCGAATAATGCATATACTTAGGACATCGACGGTTTTTCATGTTACTCACAGATATTACGTAGGGTAAGCGTATTCAAATATATTACCACGTTCTGTCATATCCTTAGAGATGAAAAATATACGTTAGTTTTACTGCAGGTGACCTCGAACTAAGCAACGTGAAGATCTGGTCTAAGGACTTTGTGGTGAGCCGCTTGGGGAGGGAACGGTACGTGATTTCGTTGACTGCTACGTGGCTAGTTTCAATAAATGTTTCTTTAAGGGAGCATCTTAACATAGCAATCATTGTGATTGTGTCGATTCATTTTAGAAGTAATATGAGTTAAATATAAGTAAGTACATATTCAATGGAAATTATCATCCAAAAGGGTTTTTTAAATAAATAAATGTATTAACGTTTATTTGTCGGTACTACCGTTCTCTATCTCTCTCTTATTAACCGGTAGAATTTCTTGATAGACCAACGATTTTCACTAAGGAAAGAATTCGCAGTCACGTATTCAAGGAAAGAGTGGCTATATTTCTCTCTCTCTCTCTCTATATATATATATATAGAGAGAGAGAGAGAACTTACTTAGAGCGTTGTGTTAGAACAAAAAATAGGCAATAGCCTTCTACTTTAAGGATGAGGGTAATTGCGTGCTTGAAGAGGAATAGGGAAAAACTTAAAAAAAGAAGCCTGACTAAGTACATTCACTGGACAACGTGAAGGACGTGAAAGGAGGTACGAACATATAATTATGTTGTTCATCATTTGGATTGGATGATATAGACATAACTGAAAACAGCATATTTACTAAATAATTTTACTTTAGGAGTCCGTGTATGGTTGGTTACGTCAGAGCTCTTCACGACATCATTAAATGCTTACTTAGATCCACTGTTTAAAGCATTTCATTTTATTGAATGACAGTTGAGATTTAGTAATCAAAACTGTTATGTTTTTGTTTATAAATAACAAATACAAAGTTCAAGGATTTTTCTAAACATGAGACTCTCCTGAAACTGACATTGACATACCCATTACAATGATACACAACATGCAGTGCAACGATGTTGACAAACCCCAGACTACACAACATGCAGAACAACGATGTTGACATACCCAAGACTACACAACATGCAGAACAACGATGTTTACATACCCAAGACTACACAACATGCAGAACAACGATGTTGACATACCCAAGACTACACAACATGCAGTGCAACGATGTTGACAAACCCCAGACTATACAACATGCAG
>NW_013669068.1:79807-94904 GCF_000517525.1 Limulus polyphemus
ACAACATGCAGAACAACGATGTTGACATAACCAAGACTACACAACATGCAGAACAACGATGTTGACAAACCCAAGACTACACAACATGCAGAACAACGATGTTGACATATCCAAGACTACACAACATGCAGAACAACGATGTTGACAAACCCCAGACTACACAACATGCAGAACAACGATGTTGACATATCCAAGACTACACAACTACAGAGAAACGACAATGACATACATACATACCCATTACAGTAGTACACAACACGTAGAGCAACGATGTTGACATACCCAAAACAAGACTACACAATTAAAAACAGAGCAACGTATTAATTAGACATTAATTAGCATTCTCCTTACAGCCGATTGCCTCTGTTAAACTCAAAAGAGGTAAATATTGACTTTTTCTCTTCCTTCCCTAACTGGTATCTATGTATGTCAATATATATATATATATATATTGGAATAATTTACGTGGTGAAAACGTTTCCGCTGCTTTTAACAACAATCCACTTTTGTTGTATCGATAATAGTTTATTAGACTAGATGTACTTCCGCAGGGTCCTTGAAAGTGTTCTGTTTCAAGAGTATATTAAATCAAAATTAAGAGTAACAAATATTTTTATTTCTTGCTTTTGAAGTTCATATGACATGCTGTGTTGTACCCTACAGAGTGTATATTTTTTCTCGAGGTTCTTGGCTGACGTCACAACAGTACAAATTGCAACGTAAAGCGTCTCTTGTGTGACGTGATTTTAGTGTCTAGTGACTGACTGACAGACAACACATTACTGTATAGTGGTACGGGGAAATAGAACTATTAATTAGTATCGATATTAATAATGATGATAAAAGCTCTGTGAAAATGCAATAGGAAAATTTGGTAATTCCAAACTGTTTTCATGAAAAAATCGTCTTCGAATGACCAGGCGATGAGCGATGTTAGCGTTCATTGTCTCATTGTCCGGCTGATTTTTCAACCCTCGTGTAAGTTATGCGAGCCCCAAGAACGCGTAGCATTTGTCTGATACGTTCAACCCTCACGCTAAGTATAGGCGGTAGTAGATCCATTATGTGATAAACCGATATCGCGTTTATGGTATCGCCGTTGAAATTGTTACTCAAGGCTGTCGCAAATTACAAGGTGATAGCGAACTTAGAATAATTGCAAATACTTTCACACGTGTTGACTGTTTTTCTTATAAATTGGCCAGTAGAGATAATGGGATTGTTACCTTAAATTTATCTTTAGTCTGTATTGTTACAGAGTTTTCCTGAAATGGAGATGATTTGTATATTTGGGTTTATTTATTGTTAAGCGTAAACCTGCATAATGAGCTATCGGGTACACACGTATTTCATATAAAGCAAACGTATATTGAAAGACAGCTTAACAAACTGTAGGTGTCAGTGAATATACAATCGCATTCTAGTTTCTGAGTGCGCAACGCAACATATATTACGTAACACTAAGCAGCGCAAAGACACCAACCACTCATGAAACGTGTTTCAGACAGCGTGCCAAACTGTTTTTAATAGTTTCGTATTCGATATGAATATGACATTTTTTTCTGGAAAGAAGCAGCAGAATATCGTAATTTTCACTAAAATCTACCATTTTCACACATGAATGTATAAAGTGTCATATTAAAATATTCAATACACTTCCAGTTTTGTTTCTCAGACAACAAAATACAAATACGAACATAAATTTTACGCACTTTTTAATTACGTAGTAGCTAAATTAGGCGTTTCTTAGCTTTTCCGGTATACCAAACATTTTGTGACTAGCAAGTAACTAATCATATATATATTCAGATACCTTTAGAATACGTAGGTGCGTACAAGTATGTATAAATATATACATATTCTGAGGTTGCCCAATAAGGTAATATTCTGTGGTAGCAGTGCTTGTAATTATCAGTCGTTATGCATGTTAATCTTGGCCAATAGAATATATCCTGGTATAAACCTGATGACGTTTTGGTCGGTTTTCGATTTTCTACTTGCTTGGTTATTGAGAAAACGAAGTGCCACTCCCTTTGTTAATATAGTCACGCCACCCTTCTCGCCCCTGCTAAAAACATATCTCAACGTTTCGCCATTACAAGCAGCTTCGCCGACGAATCTGGAAGGGTAAATTATTTGGTTTCACACTACACGTTTGTTTTCTGGAGTTTAAAATTTTTGCATGCATTTATTTTGACTGTTCCTCAAGCACAGTCAAAATTTCGGCTTCAATGATAATGGAGTTAATGACTTATTATCCACAACTAATCCAAATTATGGTAGTTGACAAAAAAAAACAACAAGAAGTCTGACTTAATTTATACAAGCATGTATATATAAAAATATATACACAGGTTTGAGAACTTTATATTAAAACGATTTTGGATATGCAAATTAGTAAGTCACATGAAAATCACAGCCGATATAAAGTCGCGGTGGAATGGCATGTATCAGAACTACATTTTGACATTGTTTGGCATTTAGTACGTAGTGTGATGCCAACAAAAAGTGATCGCTTTTGGGAATGGCATGTAACATTACTTTTTGAAGCAAAGTATTCATACATTCAGATCGTTAAGATGTGTTCGGATTGGAGGTTTAGATTTTTCAAGAGGATGCTCCTTATACTTATTGGAATTTGAAAACAAAGAAATACACATAAAATGGGGTACAAAGACCAACAAGAGAGAAGCCTGCAACAAGTCGTATCCCATCTGTAGTGAGCAGAGTGTGGTGTCTTTTACAAAGTGAGGATTCACGAAAACAGAGACCAGTAGCAAAAGTCGTCCACGTGTCCCAAACAAGTACGCAACATAATGAAGAGCAATTTCCGTCTAGAAAAATGACCCAAGTCACGTGTACACAATTTGCTTCCACCACATACCTGTTCAACTATCTCACACCTGAAGCAGCCAGAGAATGGAACAAGTATCCACGCTATTACATACGAGGGCATTGTGTTCAAGTTGCCGGATACGGTGCCTATGGATCTCTGGGAGATCAGCTTGTTGAAACGAGTGCTGGAAAAACCATCGCCTTCGTGCACTAGATGGATTATGGGCATCAGCAGGGAGGAGTGGTGTTTCATACATGACAACCTTACGACGGAGCTTTTTCCAATGAAAACTACGCTACAGGGATGTTGTCAAGATGCATGACGTCAGGTAAAGCATGACTGTACGTTGCAACATGGACTTAACCAACGTAATGAGGCTCAAAAATCAGTTTATAATCATGCAATAAACCTCTATTATATATTTATATAATCACGTAATGAACCTCTGTTATGTATTTGTATAATCACGTAATGAACCTCTGTTATATATTGTATACGTAGAAAACAAAAATAAAACTAGGAACATTTTCTCTATAAGAAACATGCGCAACTACTATTGTGAATAATGCACATCTCTCTCTGCCAATAAACAAACAGAAGGTCTACTGAAAGGATTTTGTGGCCGCTTTAGATATCTTTACAGAACAGAAGATTGACAGACATTGTGCTGCAGTTACTGGGCAAGATGATCCAGCATTTGTTCTAAAATGTGAAGTCTTTGTGTACTATTCATGCAGTGTATTTGGTTTATTATTTTCCCGAATCTAGTCTTAAAGAAGTGTTTCATTATATAATTATTGTTTTTGTAACCTTAAATGAAGTAAAATATTTTGCAATATTGTTAGAACATGTCTATCAAATTCTATACAGTCTTTTGTCAACATTGAACAAGCGTGTATCGTGTTACTAAACATGTTTTTTGTACATTCGCATAGGCGTTGCTGTTGCCCAGGGTAAAATACCTTTCACTGAAGTGATTCTTCGTGTTGACAGCTTTGGACAGTCCTCATTGTGTCGTCCTTTTTCTTTTTTCCTGTAAGAATTCGACGTTCGTGAGACATACGTTTGAAAGACGATATTTCTAAGTATGGCGAAGACTGATTCTCTTTGCCGTGATACAAAGAATATTTGTTAACAAATACACTACTCTTAGTGGCTGGAGACGGCTTAAATGGGTAATGAAGAAAAACTTTAATACAAGTTTAACATGACAGCAAATGTACAACGTTTCGACAAGGTTTTGTCATCATCAGGTACACTACTCTTAGCTTGGGACATTCATATGTACTCGCTAGATGTCGTACTTGCTCGTAACCATAAACATATGCTAGTTTCGCTAACGTTTTGCATTAATAAAATTTTAGCTTTAAAACAAAATTGTGATCAAAATGGGGTTTGATGTTGTTTTCGAGCTCATTACCTGAAAACGAGTTTGTAGACAGCTTAAAATATAAAGCAAGATGTATATGTGGTTTTCTTTCTTTTTGAGTCCTAAGGCCGATTACGACCGTTGGGGTATTTTTGGATGGTTATACATGATCGATGGTTCTTGGGCATGTTTTATCTAGTGGCACTCATATCTTCACCAGGTAGCCGTCAAGTCGTGGGTTATTCTTTTACCAACGAATAATAGAATTGACCATCACATTATAGCGCCCCCACGGTTGAAAGAGCGAGCACATTCAGCGACGGGGATTCGAACCTACGACCTGCAGGTTACAAGTTGAGTACCCTAACCAATGTCAAGCCTGATTTTATTGTTACTGTGTCCTTATTTTGTATGAAAAAAATTTACACAATTGACAAGGTTTTTTCAAGACGTGGTCAAACTCTGTGTCATGGAACAAGTAATTACAGACACGATGATTGTCGTTTAACCTAAATGTAACCACCATAATTGTTTTTTTACTGTACTGTGATTTTATGTTTTATTTTTAAACTTTACCACATTGTAGCTACATTTCTTTGTTACTCCTATAAAATGATATTGATTTACACTGCACTTATGTTTATTATAATTGGAAGGTAAATGGAACTTAACTTTTTGCGCGTGTCTAAAGATTAAAGTGCGCACTTACTTTCTTAAGTTGAGAAGAATTAAATATGCAATTGAATCTTTTAAACATGTTTATTTTTTGTTTCATTCTTAGGAAATTCGTCTAAAGTTTATGTTAACCGAATTTATCACATAAAAAAGCAAAAAAGACATTTTTATAACTTCGATTTGTCTGGTTGTTTGAGCTATCTGTGCTGTGCCTACCCCGGGTATCGAAACCAGGTTTTTAGCGTTATAAGTCCGCTGGCTTACCGCTTTGCCACTGGGAGGCATTATAACTTGTATGTGCCTGACATATTGTAACTTCTTACGTTGTATGTTAGATATCGGAGGTCATGAATAATTACAACTTAATACTTAGTCATGTTGTATAGTTACTTAATACTTAGTCATGTTGTATAGTTACTTGATACTTAGTCATGTTGTCTAGTTACTTAATACTTAGTCATGTTGTATAGTTACTTAATACTTAGTCATGTTGTATAGTTACTTTACACTTAGTCATGTTGTCTAGTTACTTTACACTTATTCATGTTGTCTAGTTACTTAATACTTAGTCATGTTGTCTAGTTACTGTACACTTAGTCATGTTGTCTAGTTACTTAATACTTAGTCATGTTGTATAGTTATTTGATACTTAGTCATGTTGTATAGTTACTTTACACTTAGTCATGTTGTATAGCTACTTTACACTTAGTCATGTTGTATAGTTACTTTACACTTAGTCATGTTGTATAGCTACTTTACACTTAGTCATGTTGTATAGTTACTTTACACTTAGTCATTTAGTTACTTAAATATTAACCTGTGGAAATATTAAACTGTTACTCGAGTTTGTTTTTTATAATCATGTTAAAGTAACTTTGTTTACTTGTGATTTTCGTTAAGCCACCAGTATTTAAGCAATTCACACCAAAGCCAGCTTTCTTTCAGATTACATACGGATAAAAGTAGCCATGTAAGCTGCGGGTACTGTTGACTGGTTGCTCCTTTTTGGTACTCGACTATTAAGCCTATATATCGCATAAAGTGTTGTGCAGGCTGAAAATACCAAATACTTTCCAGTTATCTGATAATTTGAAGTAAAAACACATTTTTTCTGACTGATAAATAACATTTACTGCAAGTCATTTAGAGTAAAACCATATTTGGTTTGGCTGATTCACAGCATTTCTTAAATGTAATATACAATAAAGCTATATTTCTTCTGTATGATGCAAAACATTACTTACATATCATTTACAGGAAAACCATATTTTTTTCTCACTGATACATAATATGTTTTACATTTCATTTATAGTAAAACATTAATTCTCACTGTTTCATAAAATATTTTAAATGTCATTTACAATGAAACTATATTTCTTTCTATTGATGCAAACTGTTTTTTACATGAGATTCATATAATTTCTTTCATGTCATTTACTGTAACCTTATATTTCTTTTGGCTGATTCATACTATTTCTCACATGTCATTTACAGCATGACTATATTTCTTTTAATGAAATATTAGTTCTTACTTGTCATTTCCAATAAAACCATAGTTTTTCTTCCTGATGCATATCATTACTTACGTGTTATTTACAGAAAAATCATATTTCTTCAGGCTGATTCATACTATTTCTCGCATGTTATTTACAGTAAAACCATATTTGGTTTGGCTGACTCGTAGCATTTCTTAAATGTAATTCACAATGAACATGTATATCTTCTTCTAATTAGTAGGATTGACTACATATCATATATAGTACCTCCATATCTTAAGTAACTGATTCATACAATGTCTTATACGTCACTTACATTAAAATCATATTTCTTCTTTCTTATGTGTACAATTTCTTACATGTTCTTTAAATTAAAAAATTTATTCTTACTGATTGATGCATACTATTTCTTACTTGTCATTTGCAGAAACCATATCTTTATTGAGTGACTAATACAGTTTGTTACATGTCATTTGCAGCATAGCTATATTTATTCTGAGTGATTAATTTTATTTACAGTAAGAACGGTGTTTTTTCTGACTGATTCATAGCATTTCTTACATGTAATTTACTGAATAAAACCTACTTATTGTGTGTGATACATACCACTTCTTACATCTCAAGTAAAGAAAAAACCCATTTCTTCTGGCTGTTTTTTAGTATTTCTTACATTTCATTTACAGTAAAATAATATTTATTGTGACTTATGCATACCATTTCTTTCATATCATGTATCGTAAAACCATCTTTATTCTGTCTGATTCATAGCATTTCTTATACGTAAATTACCATAAATCAATATGTCTTTTGATCGATAAATACAATTTCTTATATACCTTTTACAGCAAAACCATATTTATTATGGCTGATTCATTGCATTTCTTACATGCCATTTGGACCAAAATCATATTGCTTCTTCATACTTCATAACAATTTTTACTTGTCAGTTACGCTATATCCACCTCTCTGACTGACACATACCACTCTTATATGTACCTTATAAGCCATTTGTTTTTCTTTTAGCTGATTCACAGCATATCTGACATATCAATTACAATAAAACTATATTCATTCCCACTAATGCATAGCATTTATTACATGTCATTTAGAGTAAAACTATATTTCATCTAGCTGATTCATAACACTTCTTACATGTAATTTACAGTAAAACCTTGTTTCTTCTGACTGATTCATAACACTTCTTACATGTAATTTACAGTAAAACCTTGTTTCTTCTGACTGATTCATAACACTTCTTACATGTAATTTACAGTAAAACCTTGTTTCTTCTGACTGATTCATACCATTTCTTACATATCATTCAGATCAAAAACATATTTCTTTTGAATGATCTTTAGATATCATTTACAGTGAAATCATATTTCTTCAAGCTGGTTTATAGAATTTCTTACATTTTACTTACAGTAAAACCATATTTCTTCTGATGGATGTATAACAAGTCTTACACATCATTTACACTAATTCTGTATTTTTCTGACAATGTGTCCACTTTTCATATGTAATTTATAGTGAAAACAATTTACAGAAAACCACACTTATTCTTACTGATTCATATAATTTGGTACCTGCCATTTGCAGTACACCAATAATTTTATTGTGTGTGATTCTTACAATTCCTTATATGACATTTATAGTAAAACCATATTTCTTGTATCTGATTTATAAAATATCTTATGGGCCAGGCATAGTCTAGTGGCTAGGGTGCTTGATTCATAATCTTTGAGTCACCACTTTGAATCCCATCACTGAACATGCTCATCCTTTCAGCCATGGGGGCATTATAATAAGATGGTCAATCCTACTTTTGGTAAAAGAGTAATCCAAGAGTAGGTGGTGGTGTTGACTAGCTACCTTCCCTTCATTTCTAAAATAGAGATGGATAGCACGGGTAGCTGTTGAATAACTTTGCACAAAATTGAAAAACAAAACAAACAGACAGGATTTCTTTCATGTCATTCACATTAAATACCTAATATATTGGGTTGATGCTTAGCATTTTTTACATGTCATTTACATCATATCCCTATTTCTTTTAGCCAATTCACAGCATTTCTTAAATTTCATTTACTCTAAAATCACATTTCTTTCTCTTGATGCAAACTATCTTTTACATGTAATTTACAAAAAATCCACATTTCTTCTGGCTGTTTCATACCATTTCTTTTATATCATTTATAAGAAGACCACATTTCTTTAAACTGAAGAATATTATTTTTTACGTGTAATTTCCCATAAAACCATATTTCTTCTTCCTAATGCATATCATTACTTACATGTCATTTACAGGAAATTTGTATTTGTTTTGGCTGATTCATTGCATTTCTTAAATGTAATTTTCAGTTGATATGTATATCTTCTGGTGATTAGTAAGATTGCTTACATATCATTTATAGTTTTTCTATATCTTATCTGACTGACTCATAGAATTTCTTACACCTCATTTACAGTAAAATTACATTTTTTCTTTCTCATGTGTACTATTTCTTACTTGTCATTTGCAGTAAAGCCATACATATTTCTATTGGGTGATTAATACAGTTTGTTACATGTCATTTACAGCATAGTTATATTTGTTCTGAGTGATTCAATTTATTTCTTACATTTCATTTACAGTAAAAACTTTCTTCTGGCTGATGTGTACAATTTCTTATATGTCATTTACAATAAAACCATCTTTTATCGATTAGTTTCATCAAAGCTCCTTTTGTTTTTGAATCTGCCTTTGTCTTGGTTCCTTCTCAATAACGTTAACTTGCTTTTAATTGTTTCAAATAAAGCTGCCTTTTAGAGGTTAATTCCTGTCTGTCTGTTTAGCATGGCCCTAGCAAGAATTGAGGTCACCGAGATCGGAACCTCGGTTAAAATTTGAAATTAAATATAACTTATTATTTAATTTTACTCATGGAAAAGGTATACAGTATATAAGGCTTACCATATGTGGTTGTTGATGTTTGGACCTCAAGTAAATTTTCATTCTAGCTACGGTCATGCTGAGTAGTTACAGAGAAATAATAAAGCAACATCTTCAGACAAAATAATTATTGAATGAAAAATGCTCGTTGTAGTTTTCCAATGTAACTACTTGGTGAAGATTTAGGTAGAGAATTCAACTGAAGAAGCCAACTATCAATTAGGAAAGAAATTAACCACTGCAATGGTTTATTTAGGAACGTTTTGAACAACAGGTTACAAAAAAAAGTTCTCACGTTGAACCATGTATGAAGTGTTCTTGTATGTTTATGTGATACTTGATCAACGTTGACTGTGAAGTTAAGTTTAAAATATAGTGAAAATAAATCGTTTAGCTCGGAGCTGTATGCCAGTTGTTGAAACAAATTAAATTAGAAAATATGTGTTCACGAATCGAGAATATGCGCACGTTATACAAATAATTTTTTATAAATATATCCATAGTTCATTTTGATAACCCTTTGCATTGAACTTACTAAAAATTCCAATGCTTACCATTACGTGTTACGTCTCTGTTCGTTTGTTAATTTCCCGTAGAAATTCTTTCCGAAAAACTTCAGCGATACAAGTCTTTTCTTAAATAAAACTAGTTTATTCTTTCTCAATACAACTTTGCAATACACAAAATTTCCACCGTCACTTTAACTTAAACATACGCTATAATTCACAACGATTCACGCACTTTTCTTACTGTCACTACCGCTCACTTGACTCAATTATCTGTCTATCTGCAATTATTGTCTCCCTTTATTTGCCAGGCTTATATATTAAAATAGAGGGCGTCTGGCAAACACTCGAGCCTTCATGATCCTTCTAGAAACTCATCACGTGTTACTAGCGTCACTTGACTTCCGCTGTCGTAACAAAAGATTATGTGAAACGCTTAACATTTTATCAATATCTAAACTAATGCTCTCTTGCGAAGTGCCTTATTCTCCTACGAAGACTTACTTTTCTGGGTGACTAATTACTGTTTAGGCATAAAGAAAAATATGTTTTTTAATCAAAAAGCTTTTAATTAATGAACTACATTTTGTTTTATGGTAGAAATAAAGTGGCTGTTGTTTAGAATATAATGAACTAAAACTGTTTAAGTATTTTGGTAATCCTTCATTATCCATAACAAAAATGACCACGTATTTCCTTTTAGTTGCTCATTGCTCAAATAATTTTTTTCTCTTCTCAATACCATTACTAAAGACAACGTAAAATAACATAAAGCGCTTTCCCATAAAATATAAATCACAGGTTCTCTAATTGTTCTAAGTAGATGGAAGATTTTAACAATATCTTGTGTCTAAATATGATGACAGCTGATCACACTTTAACTGTTCAGTAATCAGATGACTTCGTCGTTATATCAGATCTGAATCCTATTACTTGAATTCCACTATTTCAAGTTAGTATAAATTAAATAAAACACCTAAAGTTATTGAGAAGTAAAGTTAGACATTAAAAACCCGAAAACACAGAAATACTTAGATTAAATGGTTACTTTGTTGACAATGAATAGTCCACATTTTCTTCTCTTTCCATTATATTAACCGTTTTATGGTGGTTCTCAGTATGTTATTTACAGGCAAGTTTACATGCACGCTGACGTCATTATTTTAAACACGGAAATTGCTTACGGCTTACAGATAATTAAAATAGCTTATTATTACAAATATATAACATTCAAGCTGAAAAACGAAGAATTAACAAATTTCAGACCTTAGACATCAAATAAAATAAGATCTTGTTTCTTCACATATTTTTATGCACTTTTATGAAGGGTGATGCACCGAGACATATTCTATTCTGCAGCGCCTTGTTAAAACTAAACAAAACTTGGCAATATTCACGTTAACCTGAAGATGATCCGCTATTATGGGTCAAAACGTTGTTTTTTGTGTTAATAAATCAAGTTTTTCCAACTGAAAAGCTGTTTTTTATATCATTGAGTTATTGAATAGGATCTTCAATTAACACTGAAAGCTTGTTTCTCAAACATACGGTTGTAAACATATTTAAACACATGACAAAATTAATCGTGCACCACAAGAAATGAAAAACTAAAACATTTTGATTTGGTTTTCCATGTTCGAGTTATGATGTCATCGAACATTGTTGTGCAATAATGTTACATGTACTGTTCGTTTCCACTTAAGAAAATCTAATGATTTTGTTTGATTTTTTACCATTTTGTTGCAGTGTCAGCATATAGTGCCAGTTCACCACAGGTTTCTTTATCCTTCAAGAGCCATCTTGTGGAGAAAAAATAAATATTATTCAGTGGAAAAACGATAGAAACCACAACAGCATTACGTCGATTAAAAGTGCTATTTCTCATTTGAAAAATCTGTTCTTGTGGCACAAACAATGACTTCAAAACTGAGCCATCCAAGAGAATCAGTCTCTGCTCAAGATGAATTTGGAAAATCCGAGATGACACTTCTGATGAGTCACCGTTGTGCAACACGTCATAGTTTTAAACAGTGAATATTTGTGTAAAATGGAACCCTGTAAAGAGTACAGCTCGTTATTACTTCTTATTTTATGACCACCTTTTCTTTTATGTAAACTGTGTAAATATGTTGAACATATACTGTGCACATATAACAAAATATTGACTGCACTCATCTAAGAACATACTAATAAACACCACTTTTTTCCATTCCTTTAATTCGTTATTTTCATCAGCCAATGTTGCTGTAACGTCTTGACTGGGATGAACTACAGAATGTACTTTGAACAAATAATTCTTGCTTCAGGTTCAGTTTTTTTGCTGATCATATGGATGACAACCGCAAATATTCAAACAGAGAAAATATTCAAGCAAAGAAAAAGTTAGCAGAGTTTGTATATTATTTATTGTCTTCTTAATCCATTTTCCAAACCTAGGTGTATAGTCATAGAAACATTATCAGGTACACTTACTGTTATGGAGATCGAAGGTAAGTGTTTTACTTTTTCATACCTTTTGAGAAGTACGTCAAAGCAGTTTTTTAAAACCTCAACCAATGAAACGTAAGTATAATTATTGACGTAATCTAAAAGCCACGAAACAGTTTAGTAACTTTTACTAACCAACGAAACATTCTAGCTCTTAACTTGATTTGCAGAAATAAAAAAAATTATTATTTTTAAATGTTGTCCAACTAACTTTTGGACTGGAATTATCTAAAGATATAAGCAATGAATAGCCAAACATAAAGAGTATCTTGTTACCTCCTTATTCTTTTTAAATTATTTTTAGCAGGCATGAATTAAGTCCCCCTGTGGGACAGAGGTAAGTTTATGAACTTAACAGGCTAAAATTCGGAGTTCGATTCCTGTGATTGACAGTGCGTAAATGGCTCATTTTATAGATTTGTACTAAAAATCACTAAAAACAATAGCATAATTTTAATCTTTTATCACCAAAAAATTTATTTGACCTGACTACAGCACAGTATGTATGAAATGACTTGCATAGAAACTTCGACAGTGAATATTGTCGCATTTATTTATTTTTTTGCTGCATTAAGAACAAAATCTTAGCAAGGATTTTCGTTTCCATTAGGCGTCATAGAGAGGCCTCTGGAAAATATTGATAAGTTTGAAGAGTATTTAGAAATAATATAATTTTATTATAAATATGCGACAGAGTATATTGAGAGATGCGAATGTTTTCAACTGTCAAAGATGCAAGTTTTATGCTCAATAGGTGGGGCCACAAGTATCACTAAGTTTCTTGATTAAGTTCAAAGGACTCTGTTTTTATTTTGTTTGTGTGTTTTAGCGTAGAGCTACATAATAGGCTGTCTGCGCTCTAACTATCGCGGGGATCGAATCCATAATTTTAGCGTTGTCAATTCGTAAACTGACCTTTGACCCACCGGGGAATTGGACTCTATATGCTATAAGACTTTTCCCTCTGCAAAGCTGTAGGGGGTCGTGGCACAATGATGTTGTTATCTATATCCGTCAAAGCAAATATATCTTTAAAATAAGAAAATATCTTCTTAACTATATCACTTTTTAAATTTCCCATATAGGACAATTTATTTCATTTTTATTATTATCACTTCTTATTATTAGATGATTCTTTGATAAAAAATATTCTAAAATAAATGTACGGTAATGTTATATATATATATATATATATATATATATTGTAATGCTTGTTCATTAATTTATAAAGTTTGCTGCATGTCCAAAGACCCCGAAAATTTGGATATTTACTTTAAGTTTATTACGTAGTCGTGTTTTAAATACTAAAGCTTCGAGAAAAATTATAATCCTACGTTAATGAAATCTCAGTAGGTAAAAGATAAATGTTTATAGTTCTAAATTTTCCATAAGATATAAAGCGAAACATTCTGAAAAACAACAGTAAAAAGATATTTCGTGAGATCTGGGTATTCGTTAAATCATTAATATGTTTGGGCTTTGTAAATAAATTTTCCTTATCATTTATTTTTATCTTCTCTAAGTATGTTTGGGGACTAATCACCGATTAGCTAGGCGCAGAGACATTCAAAATCACTACCAGAAACTTCGGGAGCGTTACACTAATTGCACATACGTTGAAGGGAACTTGGAACTGAGCTGGTTAGATGTAAGTATATTTTTTAGCTTTTTTTATTGACTTAACTATTGATTATTCTTGTATACCCATAATAGTTTGATAACTTAACAAGGAGAAAACAGAGAATTTGTCGAAGAAATCTTGCTTTACGAAAATCAACTAACAGTTAAACCTTTCACTCTGTTAAAAAACATAACGAAGTACCATAAGTGCCCATTATGTACAACGATGGTATTAACAAGATTATTAAAGCCCTATCTTGACTCTCCTAAATATTACAGCATTCAGACTTGCAGTCAAAATAGGAATTTGTAGCTTGAGGAAATATTCTCAAAACTAGGTCGCATTGTTTGTTTGTAATTATGCACAAAGCAACACAAAGCTATCTGTGATCTGCCCACCACGGGTACCCAAACCCGGTTTCTAGCGTTGTAAGTCCGCAGACATTGTGTCCCTGGGGGGGGCACCATGTCTCAAACCTTAAGCTTGTTTGTTTACTTTTTATGCGATTGTATTTTCATTTTAAGCGACCTATCTTGTTTCTGTAATTTTTTGAAAATCCCTAATCCTCTTTTTAAATTAACAATTTTTAATAATATTGTTTCTTTAATGTGTTTTTTTTTCACGTTCATCATAAACATGAATATATATAATAACAATACTGTGCTATTTGAAACAGTTAAGTTTAATGAAATATGTAGTTGGTGTAAGATGTTCTCTCGGGAAACAAGGACAACCTTTTGACTGGTTTCATGCAGATTGATGGCTATTTCTCCTGATATCGTTGTCACAATGTTATCATTGATAATGGTACTGCTCGTATGATCACTATGATGCATGGTAATCAACATACCACATGTTGTGTATATGCTTGTAATATATATATATATATATACCCTGTAGCTATATGGGGAGTCTGGAAACACTGGATTGGAATGGTTCATGGACTGTTTTGTAACCGCATGAGATTTATACATGCATGCATATGCAATGCAAATTGTCTAGTTTTTATATCTATATATAGACATGCAGGTTTTATAGTGTTTTTTTTAAGTTTTAAAGCTGTATATATAGATAATCATACGAATTTTTTCAAGTTGTATAGATGCATATACAGGGATCCCTCGATTAATGCGTTTTCGTTTAATGCGCTTAAATTTTTTTATAACCAATATTCG
>NW_013669068.1:95791-97895 GCF_000517525.1 Limulus polyphemus
TGGTCATCCTTTTGGTCTCGATTCAATGTGCAAAAATATCCAGATGACCTTTTGCCCGCAAACACTACCTCTTTATTGCAACCAATGGACCAGGGCGTTATCGCGACCTTTAAAGCATACTATCTGAGAAAGACTTTCAATCAAGCGATTCAAGCAACATCTGGAGAGAATTCTATGACACTAGTTCAATTTTGGAAGAAATTCAGTATTAAGGATGCTATTGATAATATCCATCAAGCATGGAATGAAATTTCAGTTAAAATTATGCAAGGTGTTTGGAAGACAGTTCTTCCACACTGTGCACAGGACGTCACAGGCTTTTCAAAAGATAAAGAAGAGGTCATTGAAGAGATTACTCGTATTGGAAAAAAACTTGGCTTCGCTGAGACTGACGATGAAAATGTGCAAGAATTGCTAGAAGCTCATTCAGAAGAAGTAACCAATAAGGATCTTATAAATTTGGACACTTAGAGATTATATGAAGACATTGATGAATGTGAAGAAATCTTACCTACCCGCCAGCATAAGAAGATTACGAAGAAGGAATTAGAAGAACTTTTCACGGTTATTGAAGAAGTTAAGCGAAAATGTTTAGAAACAGACCCTGATGAAGATAGAAGCCGTCAAATTTGCAGAAAAATTGATGAGGCAACTTCTTAATACCGCCAATTAAATGAAAAACAAAAGAATACGATGGGATAAGCCACTCTAAATAAGTTTTTCATAAAAAAATCAGATCAATAAATTTCATTTCATTTTTTTCGTATTTTCTTATATACCCACATATAGATTGATTAAAAGATACGCAAAATAGAAATTCATTGTGAATGAGAATGAAAATTGAGGTACGAATTACATGATTTCATATAAGTTATCATATTCGATTAGTGCGGCTCTTTTAAAGAACACATTAACTGCACTAATCGAGGGATTCCTGTATATATATATTCGATGCAAGTATAAGACAATGGGTCATAGTACAATAGGATATGTATATAAATAAGCATTTTTAATATTTCTTAAAATAATTGTTATACAGTCTTGACCAAAATGTTTGCATAGTGTTCTATATTGATGTTACTGTCTATATGCATGGAGTAGTTATTGGATACATGCCCGAGTAGTAACAGAAGAGGTAATGTATGATCAGACAAACATGAACGAGTTGTTATTCTGGTCTGTATAAGTTGTTTTGAGCATTTGTTCATCAACACACACACCTGTGTTGTATAAAAGGATGTGCTTTTGGTATAATCTTTTTCGAAACAGATCAATGCTTGTTCAGACAATTTCTCTGTACTTGGTGTAGAGTCATGCCTCGTCATGTGCCAGAAGTTATAGAGTATCAAATTGTTCGACTGTCCAGAAATGGTATGAAGCAAACGGACATCGCCAGTACTATAGGGTATCCCACTGTACTGTATTCAAAATCCTTAAACGTCATCAAACTAGGGAAGCCTTGTTCCAGGAAAATCTATTGGTAGACACCGAAAAACTGCTGCCCGAGATGATCGTGTTTTGATCAGGTTAACAAGTCAAGATCGAAAGAATTCTTGCAACACCTTAGACAGGAATGGCATGAACACATTCATTCCAGGCTATCCAGAGGAACGGTGAATAGGAGACTGACCAAACAAGGTTATTTTCCAAGGAGGGCTATATACAGACCGATATTAACCAGAATTTACTGCCGTCACTGTGTTACTTGGGCAAGCCACATGCCAACTTACAGTTAGGACACTGGCGACATGTCACCTTTTCAGATGAGTCCTGTTTCTGACTTGCTAAAGCTGATAGTAGGATTCATGTTCGCCGCTTGCCTGGAAAACAGATGAGGGAAGACTGTCTTTCCCACAGGAGGTGGCACAGTACATGTTTCATCATTGTGGAAAACTGCTCTTCATACCTTCCTACAGGCATCACATGGAAACGATATTTCTGCCATATGCTAAGGCAAAGTTTGGCAGTAGCTTTGTGTTCCAGTATAACAGTGCTAATGCCCGCAGTGCACGTATTGTAGAAACATAGAAATTTAGAGGACGACGTTTCGAAAGTCTTCCGCCTTTCGTCTTCAGGTTCAAGGCGGAAGACTTTCGAAACGTCG
>NW_013669068.1:98813-121996 GCF_000517525.1 Limulus polyphemus
CATTATGAATACTCTGCCTAAACAACCTTTTTTTTTTTTATGGAAGCGCGTTGCTTTGCCTATAGCCCTATACGATGAGTTAGGTTTTATAGATAGATAGATAGGCTGCTTTTTGCTTCTTTTTTTCTCACTTATATTCCGTCATTTATGACAACACATTGATATATATATTTATGTTTCATAAAAAAAGTCGCCCCCCCCCAGTGGCACAGCAGTATGTCTGCGGACTTACAACGCTAGAAACCGGGTTTCGATACCCGTGGTGGGCAGAGCACAGATAGCCCTTGTGTAGCTTTGTGCATAATTAAAAACAAACAAACATAAAAAAAGTCAGGCAAGTCTAATTACCAGCCATAACTTTAATGACAGTAACGAATTTCACGTGAAGTTACGAGAAGTCTTCACTGAATTGGACTTTGAAGATAACTCTAATTGGAGATATTTCTCTTATTTAATCACTTCCAAATGGCTCAATTTTATCCCGATTTCTGCAAATAAAATGTGTCTTCTCATTAAAAGCCTCATACTGCAAAAAAATTACAGCATAATTTTCAACTATTAAATGTAAGAATTTGTAGCTGCGCATAACATACTGTTAAAAATGTCTTTACACAGTAAAACGTCTTAACAATTACAAGTGATCTTCCACCATAAGGTAAATAACTTTAGAAAACGTTTGCGAGAACATTATTTGACCATTTTATTTCACTCTAGTCATTAACCCATATTTTCCCATTCCTTTGACAACGATGTAGAAAACGTCGTAAATGTACTGTGTTTGGCCAATTAAACTCGGAAGCATAACGTTGACAGGTGGTGTTGGTCATCGATAGCTCTGAAGTACAGCGCTTTTTGACGTATTTTCAAGAGTTACAAAACATACACTTTCGAATGACTACTCAAACAAAAGATGCTAGAATTATTATATAAATTTCATAAACAATTATATTAACGTAAAACACTGCAGGTGGTCCTTTTAATCAATTTCGCCAAGTAATCTTACGTAGCACGAAAGTCTAATTACGGCTGACGTTTAAGTTGATGAAAATTAATGACATTATTTGACAAGTACCCCAAATCTGTAGGTTCGTTTTTGTGTGTTTCCGTATTTGTAATAAGAATATAACGGCGCATCCTCTGTAATTTTATCACTGACGAAAAGTAAATAAAAAATTACGTTTTTAAAATACGTGTATTCTGGTACCATAAATTGTATATGACGGAAATATAGACCGGTGTTTCTCGAACTTCGCCTCGTCGCAGTAGGCGGGAATATACTAAAACAATACAGCAGATAATGTACAAAGATATTCTCTCAAAGCGTGTGATGACAATTACAAGTTTAAGGTCCTTACTGATGTTTTATTCCGGAACAATTCTTATAAGTTTGTATAAGTTTTTGAATTGATAAAATATAATTTTACGTCATATTATTTCGTGGTAACCTTCCGTCTCTAACTATACAAGTAAATGGGGATTTTAGCTGATTGCATTTAAGAGTTTTTCACTCGTTCTTGTTTAATATGTTCCCCGGTGGGACAGCGGTAAGTCTTTGGATTTACAACGCTAAAATCAGGAGTTTGATTCCACATAACAAAACACACAGACATTGTCCAGTATACTTTTTCTTTGTAGAAATACCTACTTTATTTCGTTCATTTGTTTGAATAAAGACAGTGTCCAAAATACATTTATATAAAACTTTATTGAATGAAAATATGTTTAAAATTTAGGTGATTTTATTTATTCATCCCGATAACGGAAAAATCTAATAGATTAGTATCAATACCCTGGTTATTGACAACTTAAATAACATGCTAATAAAATTTAAACAATTTCTTGGAGAGCAAAGTGACATGGCATAAACATTCACCTCATTAGCCAGACTTTCAGTAATACTGTGTTCGCCTTCTTGACACTTGACGATGTTTTGTAACTTAATATTGATAAATACCTGAAGTGAGGAAATAGATAAAATCATCTGTTATTTACATTTTCCCGATCACCGTATTAGTAATTGCCATCTATTGAGTATTTTTGGAAATATGTTTTAAGGTTTTAGTACAATCGTATCAGTCAATTATTTTCCTCTTGCCCCTCAGTGGCAAGACTGATGGCTTATGACACTAAAACCGGGTTTCGATACCAGTGGTGGGCACAGAACAGATAGCCCATTGTATGGCTTTGTGCTTAACAAATGTTAAGGATGTTATTTAAAGATTTACTACCAATTCATTAATAATCTGTAAAAGAAGTTTTTATTTATGTATTTTGAACATACTTGTGCAGGAAAAAAGTGATCTGAGTTTCCTCCATGACATTCGAGAAGTCACAGGCTATGTCCTGCTATCGCACATGAAACTAAAGAAAATGGAACTACCCAATCTGATGATCATTCGTGGTCGTAACTTGTTGCTGCTGAATGGTTTGTTCAAGAAGAAGCCTTTCGCATTATTTGTTGGTTACAGTTCTATAGAATCATTAGAACTTCCATCACTCCGAGGTATTGATTCAATTAATGTTATAACTTATACTTTTTATAGTCATGCTTGTTTTCTAACAACATAAATTTGAGTTTTATTTTTTATTATAAGTATAAGTTATTATTGAAAATATTTTGATTATCAGGTCTATTTAAAACATTTAGCTTTGCATATATTAATTAGTATAATTGAAGGTTTTCTTACAATGCTTTTCAAAGTGTCAAAATGAAGAAAAACATGTCGATGATGATAACATTTTTTCAATTGCTAAACACATTTTATATCTCTGACAAAAAAAATCGCTGTGTAGTGACTTCTACTGTAATAAACCAGAAAAGCTTGCATTCTTGATAAAAGAAATTACTTCCTGTCAAAACATAAACTCAGGATAGATGACAAGTAACTGGCTATTTTAGTGGAATGCTATGAGAATATTTGCTCTAACTCGATTTGAACCAAATATCTCCATGTCATTAGTACCAGTGAAATGTAACTTAATTTGTAATGAATAGAAAGGCATTAATAGTTTTCAATTAAGTATATCTATAAATAACTCGTATATTCATCTTAACTTTTTCTAGAGATTTATTATTAAATAGGTAAGGTTTGGTTTAATTGTAAACTTGTTTGTTGTTTACAGTCAAATGATTTGTTTTTTGACTGTAATCAGCTGAAATAAATCTTATTATAACATTCTTTTACATTCGTTTAGACATTTTAACTGGAAATGTGGGCTTCTTACACAGCTATGAGATATGTTTTATTCACACAATAAACTGGAATGAGATTTTAACTGGACAAGGCTCAAAAGCAATTTTCAAGTATACCACAAAACCATCAGATAAGGAGTGTAAGTATAATTGATTTAAGAAAGTTCTTTGTGTACTGGTAACAGAAATTTATTATGAAATGTTGTGATGGTAACAGCTTATGCTCTAACTAAAACAGCACATGTAGAGAACTACAAGTAATATAGGAATAATATGGATATTGTTAAATTATTATTAGTTTATATTATTTTGAAAATATTTCAGTTCCCAAAAAATGAAACAGTGTTGTATTTAAACTCTTCTTCTTACTTTGGTAAATATATGAGTGATGAAACACCCTTAGTTGGAAAAAATATTACATTTATGTTTTTAGGTTTAAGAATTAAGAATTCTAAATAATAACTGCAAAATGACAAATACATCTTCTTAAGGTCTTGTATTTTTCCTGGATTATAAAAGTTTATCATGGGAAATTTATTTCTTGGTACTTACTACTCTTAGTTTACTTTTATTGCTAAGTGTTTCATTATTTTCTTTTGAATCAATGAATGTGTTATAATGTAAGTAATAATAACAACATTAATCTCTAATCATATTTTTTTAGGTCCATCTTGTCATGAGTCTTGTACAGGTGGATGTTGGGGACAAGGAGCTAAAAACTGCCAAAAGTTTTCCAAGATTAATTGTTCACCACAGTGTTATAAAGGAAGATGTTATGGTCCCAATCCTCGTGAATGTTGCCATCTCTTTTGTGCTGGAGGGTGCACTGGACCAAAGCAGAGTGACTGCTTAGTAAGCAAAAAAATAGACTATTCATTTACTTTATAAAAATCTTAAATTTAAACCAAGTCACAGATATAAAAGAAGATTTGCATTCCCTTCAGTTACTGTGGGTATAGTCATCTATGCATACTGAAAATATGCATATTACTCGTACTTGACCCCTTTTATAAACAAGTCAGTCATGCTAAATATATTGTGATATTGCATTAATAAAACTTTTCATTTTAAAATCAATATAAAGGTGTTTTATTGTGTAGCCACTAGTTTAACTTATATTCAGATCCAAGTATTTTTGTCACCATTATATACATTTACAACCAATACATAAAATATTATCAGCCTTATATGAGAAAATATTGTGTCGTTTGTTGTTTATTCTTTGGTTGTTCTTACTAATGTGAATAATATTACCTAAGAGGATTTTGTTTGTTTTATCATAGAAAACATCTGATTAAAGGGTCTATGATACTTTTATAAAGTGTTCATTAATCATTTCTATGAGTTCAGGAAGACTGTTTTTGTTTGAAGAATAATATCCATCTCATTAAGGTTCTTTTTGTTTGTTTTTAAATCTGTGCTTTGCAGCACTTTTTTTTTTTTTCCATTACTAATTTCACATGTAGAGTTGACACACTTGATTAATATTGGAATTAAAATTATGTGATAGATTAAAAAACTAACTTTGTTATACTTGCAAGTATGCTGACTGTTTTTATATTATGGTAGTGTGATAACCTTATTCTAAGTAAATGGTTAGGAAATTTAATTTGCAAACCTATATAGATCTCTTTCTGTGATCTTTTTAACTCAATTTTCCTATAATTTGGGGATTTTTTAAAACAAAAATATGGTTCATTTACAGGCTTGTCGCAATTTTCATGATGATAATGTATGTAAGCAGGAATGTCCTCCAATGAAAAGGTACAACCCATCAACATATTCCTGGGAAAATAACCCAAAGGGCAAATATGCTTATGGTGCTACTTGTGTTAAAAACTGTCCAGGTAACTCGGAGCTCTTTATTTTGTATTTCAGTTTGCAGAAAAATTTAAAGAACATATTTTACAAAAGGAAAGTTCTCTATTATATAACTTTAACATCAAACAAACCAGATAAAAAAAATACAATGTGAACTCTGAGATCAACAACCATTCACTCAGACTACTCTCCTTTTTAAATTTATGTAATGCTGACTGGAGCATAGCACACATGATTACAAATAAATAAATAAAATGACTGTGAACTCTAGGTAATTTTACAGGTTGTTTTATTTTCTCAATGTTCCAGCTTTACATTTTTATCACTTTAGGAGTTCCCAATTAGTGTGGCAACTGTGATTTGTTTGATATCACTGACAATTTTATGCTCCTCATGAAGGAATAAAGCAAAACATTGAGTAAATAAAAGAACTTTTAAGATTCTCTAGAAGTAACGGTCATTTTATCTATTTGTAAAAATATTTTATTTTCTTTAGTCCATGAATTTCTTTTAAAAACTTGGAATAATTTGTGGAACCATCACAAATCTTTGCTGTAAGTAAAATACTTCAGAAACAAATTTGAGAAATGTAATGTATATTTGGTATTTATTAATATTTATAAAGGTAAATATATCTGTATTATTAAGTCAAAAAGTTGTCAATAATGAAAGAAACTAAAAAGAAGTTTATCCACAAACTCTGTGTTTAATTCAGTTTCTATAGTCAATTGTATTGGCTTCGAACTCTGTCAACATTTTATATATGTGGGCTGGGATTCTTCTACAGTAGATGTTTGTGACTTGTTGGCAATAAATGTCAACAATAAACGGATAGCACACAATCCATTTGTTTTGAAATAATATATCCAAAACAAGTCAAATGTACGTGCAAAAACTCATTACACTATTGGTTATCACCATTGTATCTAAAATTCTAAACATTTCTCTTTTTTGTCAAAAGTCCACACAGTATGATTCAATTACTTTAGAATCCAATTGACAAGATGAATTATTTTTCCCTACTCTATTTCTTATTATACAGTCTGTGATAAATTCACTTATGTTACCCAGTGGGTAACCACAGTTGTATCCAGAACTTTAAATAATTGTCTCCTTTTCATCAAAGTCCACTCCGGTGGGTTCAGTTACTTTAGAATGCCCTTTGACAAGAAAAATTATTCTCCTTATCTCTGTCAAACTGTGAAACTCACTTTAATTTACATTTTCTTTCACTAACTAACTTTTTCTATCTTCACTTAACTTCTTTAGGAATCACCCATCATGACTAAACTGCCAACCACTCAATCTAGATCTGTCTAATTATTTCTCTCATGTCTTTTCTTAACTTCCTCTCTCTATCTGCACATATTCATAACACACAACAGAAAAATCTAGAAATATCTAGCCCTCTAGTAGCAACAATATTACACATAGCTAGAAACATTTGGAAGTTTCAAGTAAGATGATGTCAACAATATTGTTAAAACCTAATACAACAGTTAAATCACATACACAATGTACTACTCTTACCAAGTTACATAATGAAATTTGTCATAACTATCATTTTTAAAATAATCAACTTTTAACACCTGTTTTAAAAACTAAATAATCATCAAATATTAGGTCAGTAAATGAACTAAATAATAACTCTTACACTAAACAGTCTTGTATATCTAACAAACTTATGTTACCAACTAACACAATATACCTTCACAGTCTACAGGGCAAAGAATTTAATTGTTTTAAACATAAAGTATTCATACCGTAGAATAAAAAATTAATGACCAGGGTATGATGTTTAAGACATTCAGTAAAGCTGTAGCTATGGTAGTTCCTGGCTAGTGTGGCAACTGTGAGTTATAGTATAATATAAAATTATTTAAGCAAATACCCAGTTAGAATCTCATTTTACTTCATCAAAAAATGTGATTTTTAGTTTTTATAACATTAAATATTATCTTTTTTTTTCTATGTATTTTACCCAGAACACCTTCTGAAGGACAATGGGGCCTGTGTCCGGTCATGTCCACCCAACAAAAAAACTGTGAAAGGAGAATGTGTACCATGTGATGGCCCCTGTCCAAAATGTAAGGTTTTTATGAAAAGCTTTTAAGGATAAATGATAGAAATGCACTTCTACAATAGAAGCAGATATACAACATTCTAGATCTATTTGTAATGTTGTATATAAGACTAAATCTGAGATATCGTGGGTATCCAAGTTTTATGTATAACAGTATTTCTGGTGCATCAGCAAAGTAGATGCTTATAAAGATTTGGATTGTTTTCCAAAAATACTCTCAACATTGAAATTTTCAGCTAGTTGACACAGATGAACAATGAAAAATGTGGTTTAGTTTGGGTTAATAAGACATTCAATGAGATCTTACCACTATATAAGTGAGAAGTGTGGTTTAAATTGGGTTAATAAGACATTCAATGAGATCTTACCACTATATAAGTGAGAAGTGTGGTTTAGTTTGGGTCAATAATACATTCAATGAGATCTTACCACTATATAAGTGAGAAGTGTGGTTTAGTTTGGGTTAATAAGACATTCAATGAGATCTTACCACTATATAAGTGAGAAATGTGGTTTAGTTTGTGTTAATAAGACATTCAATGAGATCTTACCACTATATAAGTGAGAAGTGTGGTTTAGTTTGGGTTAATAAGATGTTCAATGAGATCTTACCACTATATAAGTGAGAAGTGTGGTTTAGTTTGGGTTAATAAGATGTTCAATGAGATCTTACCACTATATAAGTGAGAAGTGTGGTTTAGTTTGTGTTAATAAGACATTCAATGAGATCTTACCACTATGTAAGTGAGAAGTGTGGTTTAGTTTGGGTTAATAAGATGTTCAATGAGATCTTACCACTATATAAGTGAGAAGTGTGGTTTAGTTTGGGTTAATAAGACGTTCAATGAGATCTTACCACTATATAAGTGAGAAGTGTGTTTTAGTTTGGGTTAATAAGATGTTCAGTGAGATCTTACCACTATATAAGTGAGAAATGTGGTTTAGTTTGGGTTAATAAGACGTTCAATGAGATCTTACCACTATATAACGTTTTTCATTGAACTTTGTAAACCATATAATTGCCTTTAGATAAATATTTTATATTTGTCTACCAAGTAACTTTTTTGTGAAAATGAAAGTAAGCTGTATCTGAAATGTTTCTAACTTGTACAATGTAAAAGTCACTTTTTTAGTGTCAAGTGGGATTTTATTCTGTGTCAAGGTGAGAGAATCTCACTGTTTGGTATTAGTGAAGAAAACAGGCAGAAAATCCATCAAACTCCTTCTGTGTAGATAGAGCCTGATCCCCATCTTTTTGGTTTTTGGCCTTGATTGGTGATGAGGATCACTACTTTTAAAAACCAGTCTAAACCAAACATCTTTTTTTTTTACACAAAGTGTTGTACATGATAATATCACCTGAACTCCTGTGATATAATAGGGTAACTGCAGTGAGAAAAACGTATAAAAAACCAATAAAACAAAGTTTATTGAATTGGGAACCCACAGTTTTAGTAATAGTTTCTATTATTGAAACCGAGCTTACTCTGATCAAAGGTTATTATTATTATATAAAAACATTTAAACAATACCAATAAAACAAAGTTCATTGAATTGGGAACCCATAGCCTTAGTAATAGTTTCTATTATTGACACCTAGCTTACTCTGATCAAAGGTTATTATTATTATATAAAAACATTTAAACAATACCAATAAAACAAAGTTTATTGAATTGGGAACCCATAGCCTTAGTAATAGTTTCTATTATTGACACCTAGCTTACTCTGATCAAAGGTTATTATTATTATATAATGTATTCTAGCATCTTCATTTAAGTTTTTCAAATAAATGTTATATGTAAGGTTTCTAATGAGATGTCACATTTGTGTGATTTTGAATGTATATATAGTGATACACTTGAATCTTCTTTTCATATAGCTTGCACTGGTGTTAAAACATTACATTCAGGAAATATTGAGAAATTTCGAAACTGCACTGTCATCAAAGGATCCATTACCATACTGGAATCAACTTTTACTAATTATACTGACTTTGAAGAGTAAGCAATGAATTCTTAAATATTTTGTTTTGGTATTTTTTTAAACATATTTTAGCACAGTTATGGGATTAAATGAAAGTCTTCTACTCACATTAGAAAAACACATTTTTCTCACAAAGTACATGAAATGAATTTTTCCCAAAGCAAAAAAAAAAAGCTTGTGTAGGAAGATTATACAAATTATAAACAAATCAAATATGAATGTAGAGCTGTGCTTCACTTGGAAATGTTAAGCTAAAAATTAATGATTGTGAAAGTATTAGACTAGTAAAATTATTTATTTTGTGCACAAAAGTACTTACAGAGAATAAAATTTGAATATGGATTGATCTGAGGTTATTAGTCAAAGAGTCATAATGTTTTCATATGTTTCTGATCTCACCAGATTTAATTTTGTTTAAAAGCATGTAAAATAGTTATTTTCAATGTCATGGCTTTCATAAGACTTATTGTAAAGAAAGAAAGAAGAATGCAGTTTTCCATTTTCTCTAGTACTGTAAGTTTAAACTAAGTTAAGTAACATTTCTTGGTCATACACCAGCATTGTCATCCTCAATGAAGATTCTTTGTTCTCAGGTATATAATTCTTTCAGGTTATCAATTTACACTGAAACATTCACCCAGTAAAAGAGGTTATGTGAGTAGTTAAACTACTTCATGTGTTCTCAACAATTTTCTGGGTGTCGAGAAAAATTTCTTTTAATTCTTTGAAATAGGCTGGAAAAAAAAGAATGATAGAGAAACTGAGGGCTTTAACAACTATTTTCTTCTGGTGGCTCTTATAAGTGATGATTCTAGTTCAGAGTGATTTCAAGTAATTAGTGATATTAGGCCATTTACTAGTCTTTGTTCTAAATTCTGGAAACTGAAAAAAGTAGCTACTTCCATAAACTTGATTCCAGTAGATAACATTCAGTTAGTAAACATGGGTACAACTACCCTAATTAACTTAATTGTGGCTAATTGTACATATTTTCCATAAAAATTCCATTTGCTAGACAAGAAGCTATTTAAAATATATTTATATCCAGCTGATTGATAAATATAGCAGTGGCAGTTTAACTTTATAGCATATTTTAACAAAATAAAAAGCAACATTTTCAGAAATATTTTTTGGAAAAGAAAAGTGTGTTCTTCACACTGGTTTCAAAGCTGAATGTTTTATGTACTTGTACTATATATTTTTTGTTTACCTTTTTCAATTTCTTCTTAGGAATATTTTGATAATTAAGTTTTTAATTTGAATCTTTTTTTTTTCTTACAGAGATTTATCAGGTAAAGTTTATCCAGCATTACACCCTAGTCAGCTAGAAGTGTTCAGCACTTTAAAAGAAATCACAGGTTACCTCAGCATTGAAGCCTCAAACCCACATTTCAAAAATCTTCACTGCTTTCGTAATCTTGAAGTGATAGGAGGTCGTCAGACGACTGAGTAAGTTTTTACTTTTATTGTAGTGACATAAAGCAATATAAAAGTATATGAATCAATTTATATAAGGCCTGAATCAGTTTAGCAGTCCCTGTTTTCGACATTATCATTAATGTAATTTTTTCATACAAAAATGTCTCTCATGATGGATACATTTTCTAGTGCCAGATCCTCATATGAACCTAAAACACAATGTTGATGAGTACTTAAATATTTTATAGATTCTTAATATGTTACTCAGAAACTTACAGCTTTTTTCCTTGTTTTACTGATATTAATAACTTGTTCCTAGACATCTTACATCGTGCTACTTTATTTCTTAATTTATTTTCATTACCAAAATATCAATTTGAGTGAAGATAAATGATATAGAGGCCTAATTATGTTCTTTGATTACTACTCTGACTGCAGCAGACTAGTTTGCCAAATTCAGGGCTCATTAATCTGTTTCAAAGAGCAAAGCAACTAAATAAAGTAGGTCTCATATAGTGATGTAATGTAAGTAGTTTGTTTGGTTTAGATGTATAGTTCTTTACTCACCACTAAAGTACTGTTGCGTCAGCGAGGTCACATGACTAGTATCACGCCACCTGTTTTCTAGAAATATCCTGTTCCTTCAAGAATGCCCTAGCATTTGCTAGATATAGGGGTAGTCTGGTAAATATAAGATGGTCACAATGTAACGGGACAACAGTGTAATGAGTAATTGAATGTATGCGGACAAAATATTGTTGGCCTCGTGAGACGTGAATTATAGTGTTGTTGAAATTAAGTGTATCGTAAAGTTGTATTCGGAAAGAATAAACCAGTTTTATTTAAGAAAGGACTTGTGTTGCTAAAGTTTCATCGGAACGAAGTTACGGAAAATTAATTAACGACTGGAGGTGTAACAGTACTTTATATATTTGGATAACACATAACATAACATCACAATTAATTATCTTTTAGTATTCAGTGAAATAACTGGTTATTTATTTATTAGGTAATTTCTTCTCTTCACTAAAACATGAATTTCAGCAAAGATAAGCATGTTACTTTGTTAGAAAGTTTGTAAAATATGGAATACTACAAAATTATTTGTTAATACTGGAATGAGTTTACCATTATTTTGTGTTATTTAGGAAATAAAGATAGATCTCTGGCCATTTTTAAGTTTTATTTCCTTTTGATAGAGGTTTTAACCATTTAGCTGGTAAACTTAAAAGAAACTTACAATTCAAAGTATCAAAGATATTTAAGTTTTTTGAGGAAGTAAAAGATTAAGATTATTAGCTGTGAAATCAAAATTCTGAGTAGCTTGCAGTTATATATATATATATATAAGTGAATTTTTAAGAACATAGTATATATAGAAACTTTTTTATATTTTTCTGTTTTATTAATTCTGATTATAAACAGTATAAATGGCTGTTGAATGTACTTAAATATGATTTTTTTTGGTAGGCAATATGTTTCATTATATGTTCTCAAGACATCACTAGAAACTCTAGGCTTGAAGTCCCTGAAGAGAATAACATCTGGAAATGTGATGATCCTTGAGAATGACAAACTTTGTTTAACAGAAACCATAAAATGGGACAATATCATAATGTATAATTCAAATAAGGCATTCCTACGAGATAATGCTAAAAAGGAATATTGTAGTAAGTATAGTATATACAACTACATACGTATGTAAATTTACAAATTAAATAAATATTAATTAATTGTTCATTAATGACTTTTTATTTTCATTTTCTGCTCCAAATGTGTCTTTCTAATACAGACACCATCATTACTTGTTACATTTTTACATTTTGTATTTTGAATATGAAAATTGTTTTAGCACAAACAGTAATTTTCCTAAAGATGTGAAAGAAATTTGAGTTGTACATAGTTTTATTTGAACTTAAGTTAAATTATAATTCAAATCTCTCTCATATAACTGTGCAAGTAGTAATAACGGTGGTTAGATTGTGATTTTGAAAGAACTCCCTGTTGTGATACACCTTATAGTAGCATTGTAGTAGTAGCTAATAGCTTGAAACCTTGATGAAGAATTTCACCCCTAAGTAGTAAACTATGTTCATGTGAAATGTTTGATTTTGTTAAAATATACAGTTTTTTTTTTCATAAATGCTGTTACATGTCGTTAGCAGTTTTCTTTGCAAAAAATATTGATTTTATATTATTGTACAGTTTGAACCATGTGGGAATTTAATATGTCATTTCCTTTCTTTATCCACAGAAGACAGAGGATTAGTATGTCATAACCAGTGTAAAAATGAAGAGTGTTGGGGACCTCGTCCAGATGAATGTGTATCTTGTCGAGCCTACAAGCTAGGAGATATTTGCATGGAGAACTGCAGTGTGGTAGAGAAGTATGTTATTCTCGGGAAATTCAATACATTTTAGGGCAAAGATGAAGTTTACCATCTTTTAAAGTGTAATGCAAAATTATGTTTTGACTAAGACAGATTTAAACTTAGGTGAGATTAAAACATAAATTCCAAAAGTATTAAAGGTAAGAGGAATGATCATAAAATATGACAACTCATGCTGCAGGAATGTTTTTGAATTTGGAGTTTACTTTCTAAAACATGAAGACATACTTAACAGTAACTAAACATTTGGTAAGGATGTTCATATAGTTATTGTGCAGTATTGTACATGTATGTTTCTCAAGTCTAGAAGCCTAGAATTTATACAACAAAATGAATATTAAACAATAATATTGCTAAATATAATAACTGTAAAGTAAACAGACATGAACTAGAAAGAACTAAACCAAAAAAGAAAAACTGGCTTACCGTGCAGTACACCTTTTATGGGAAAAAAAAATCTTTCAAGTGCTCCAGAGTAAATGTTATTTTTTATGAAATATTGACCATTTTTGTTTGTTTTTTTCTTACACAGATACATTAAGTATTCTTTTAGATTGCTTTGATGTGATAGATATAAGACAAGGTGAATCATGCTTGACTTTTTTGTCTTTTCTCTTACAATGATTTTAAATGTTTTCATATTTTTTAGTTCAATATATGAGTTGAAACACTGTTTTTTAGTTCAGTGACTTGATGAGTGACAATATTTGTAGCTTAGGTGTTGAAAACAAGATAATAAATTTTAATGCAGCTTGATTATAAAGGTGTTCATTTTAAATAGGTCTCCTACTTGAAAATGCTGTTCAAATTTTGTGTTTTTATTAAATGCAGTTCTACTCAAAATATGTCTACTTTATTATTAAAAATTAAATATAATAAATTTCTGAATATTTCATTTTCAGTTCATATGATGCTGGAAATAACACATGTAAGCACTGTCACAGTGAGTGCTTAAGGGGATGCAGTGGTCCAGTGAGTTGCATTTTGATACTAAATTAATTAATTCATTAAATAATGATAGGAAGAATTGTACAATATAGACGAATAATAGATGTTGTGACATGTTCTATTGTTGGGTGGATTATTTTGAATTAAATGGTGAAAATGATGTGAAGTGCAGTTCCAATAAAGATAAATTTATTAATTTCTTCTATAATGTTTGTTACAGGCTCTGTTTACTTTCAAACAAGTTGTATGTCTATGTACATAAACAATGTTTCAACAGAAATTCCTTGTTGATGGTAATTATGCCTAACTTATTTACCTTTTGTCGATAAAGAAAAAAGTAACCCACAAAGTAACTGAACAGCAGGATAGATGTGATAATATTGAACTAAAATACTAATTGACTTCTTATTACTCATTTATTCATATATAATGTATTCTTGTTTCTAGATATTTCATAAAGCTTCTTAATCCTTAACATTCAAGAAATTCCAGGTATTGCAACATCATCATCATGATTAGCAACTCTCTCTAGCAAAGAAACATCGAAACCAAAATATAGAAAATATAATTTACAACAGTATGATTGAGAATGTTCTTAAATGAAAATTTTGTTTCTCATTCATTATTAATATGTGTTTTTGTAAGTTAATGATAAAATATTTTTATAATACAGGTTGTAAATAGAAGTAGACAATGATGACATCTAGCTCTGTTTTTGAAACAGCTCTGTATTCTTTGTAACAACATCACATATACTGCATAGGTTTGTTGTTACATAAAATGAAATTGTAATGACTGTCTATGTATTTTCAATTTAACAAGATATATTCCTCCACACAATTATTTTGCTATTATAATAGTCCACATGGAGAGTAGGTTGATCAGAACTTGAAAGCATTATTGCTCTGTGGTGTGGAGACACCAATAACCCAGTAATGGAGTTAGTGTTATTTTATATACACCTACGGTTTGTTCCAGCTAGTAAAATATTATGATTTGATTATCAAAAATCAACAGTTCGTTGCCTATAATAGATCAAAGCATTCAAAAGCTATTCTTCACCTTTTTTCTAAATATTGACAGTATATGATCTCCAAAGGTTCATCACAAAGCAATACAAAATCAGTAACATTTTTTTGGAAAACACTGTCATAAAAGTTGAATAAATGTGAACTTGTAGATGTTAATTAATCTGTTACTTTGAAATATGTAACTGAAAATGTGATGCAAAAGAACTCTAGAATTAAGTCTATCAGCATCTTAATAATGTCATTATTATCATTAACACAAGCAAGATATAGTCTTCTTTCTTAAAATGTAATGTGTTTTTTTATTGTTTCATTCATAGGTTTTCCCAGAATAAAATAATGTTAGATTTAAAGTGTGATTTTGAAGTAGGTGTTAAAATTAATCCATGGTTTGTGTATTTTTAAATGTACTCTATTGCAAAACTTAAAAAAGAATCTAAAAGCTTTCAATAGAATAAGGGAGCCTCTAAACCGTGTTCAGGATAAATACAGCCATAATTAACCAGCTATGAACTCTTTCTATTTTTTTGTAATTGTAAAAATCACTGTTAGGTATTTTGGTTTACTTTATTTTAAAATAATTTCAATGAATGTATGTTTTAAAAGAAGGAAAATCTATCATCCTCAACCTAGATAGCTAAAAACATACACTTGTATTTCTCTTTATTACCCTTCTAAACCAAGTTTCTCTCTTTTAGGAATCGAACAACTGTAAAATATGCAAAAACTTTAAGGATGGTCCTTACTGTACCTCTAAATGTCCTATCACTAAATACAGTGACAACAAGGAGTGTAAGTTGTGTCATGAGAACTGTATTGATGGGTGAGTTAACTATATATTTTAGTTTCAACATGCAGTTTGTACGATTTTGTATGAATAAGCTTAAAACGTTTTTGAAAACATTTCCTGAAATTAACTAGTAACTAATATTATCAGCTAGTGCTGTCTTTAAGAAGATTATTACAAGTAAGATAAGCTAAATAGTGTTTATACTGGTGCCTGAAATAACATGGGCTGTGTGACATAATTAACTTTGGAAGTGTTGTTTTATGTATGCCATTAAACACCTTACTTTCCTGTGTCCCCTCATTATCAATTTAGTTTGGTAATTAAACATAGTTTAGAAACTGAAAAGTTGACAGCTTATTTAATGAGTATCTGTACGATGTAATATGAGTTAATAAAGACTAGATTTTACCAGTCATCATAGTTTTATCATCATACTATATTTTTCTCTTTTTTTTTATTATCTTTCTTTTCTTTTTTTTGTGTACATAAATAAATACAATTTTTAATTAGCAATATTAGGCTTAATATTAAAATTTACTTTCATACTTTTTTATACATTGAACATTTTTGCCTTATTCATGGTTTTAAATGCCTATTGAGGTTTTCAAATTATTATCACCTTTATGAATTTTATGTTTCAATTAGCTTATATGAAATTTTCTGTTAGTTTATCCAGTTTGTTTTCCTTTACAGCTGTACTGGTCCCAATAACACTCTTGGTCCTGGGGGATGTAACTCATGTGAGAAATCAATTATGAAGGAAAACAACTACAGTGAGGTTGTAAGTCATTCTTTTGTCTTTTATACATCTGGAGTCTAAAGATGCTATGGAAATTTTAAGATTGTTTGAAGGAACTATAGGAGCATGTATAGAAATTCCATTGCTGATAATGTAATGTCTTTGATCCATGTTAGTGAAATATAATGCATTGTTCTGAGTATAGGCTTGTTATAGAAAAAACAACCTCCTTTAGATGAAGAAATTCCTAACTAATAAACATAACCTGCTTTGATAAAAAGCTTATGCACTTCTAAATATGACTTTTTAGAAAACATTTTTATAATTACTTCCAATCTTTATCGTTCTAATATTTATAAGTAAGAACATAAGAAAAGTATACTTAATTAATTTTAATCATTAACAGGTCAATTTTTAGTTTTGCTCTAAGTAGGTAGTTTGCTCTGATTAGATGTTAATATTAATTAGAAACTGAATTGCCAAAAATACAATTGACTTTCAGTTTAGAACTTAAATAGTTTTTCAGATGGTTATACTTGCAAAATTATTTAAATTATTGCAGTATGAAAATAGAAAACAAACTTGTTTTGCTAAAACAAGTAGGTTTGTAGAGTTATAAGTTGTTATATTAAAAGCTTGTATAATTGTAGATTTAATTATAAAACCCAGAAGACAGTGTATATGAAAAATGTGTAAATTAATGATCATTAGAATAATTTTACTTCTTTGATAAGGTAGATTTGGTTCCATTTTAATCTTATTTTGTCCATGCTATAAGAAATTATGAGAAATTTAGGTAACACTTGTTTGTAAGAGATTAAATGCATCCTGTTGCTCTATTATTAATTACTGATTAGTTAAATGGAAATTATTCGTTGTTTAACTTTACATAAACAAAAAGTGTAGAATGAACACTGAATAAAGAAATTATTCATATATATGCATTTCACTTAGAAATTGTGTAATTAAAATGTTACTTGTTGAGATGTCACTGCAGATCTTCCATATTTAAATATCGTATAGCCAAAACACTTTTTGTCCAAGACTACATCACTGTTCATAATGTGTTTTGTCTTACATCAGGAATGTTTGTCTGGTGATGTACCTTGTCCAGAAGGATATTTTACAGAATATATTGGACCTTCAGACACAGATTTGAAGGAATTAGTTGGGAAACCTGTGAGTGATCCTTTCTTACTATTCTTTTAAAAAATTCAGTAAATTAGAAATAAAAATGTAGATGTGAAATTAATTATACAAAATTTAAAAAATAATATTATTCTAAGGGAGAAACAGTGTCTTTATTTGATAATCATCAGGTCAAACATATTCTTAACTAGCTCAGTATCGATTTGCAATAAAAAAATTATATTAGCATTTCAATTATACTGTTTGTTGTAACTAGGCCACTGCAATCAGTTATATCAGTTATCTGTTATCTGAAAACTAATGTTTTCTGAAATATAATGCCAAAGCTTATAAGTACCATTCTTATCTAAACTAGTACAGATTTTCAGTAGCAAAGAAAAAATAGCAGTATTTTGACAATACTATTCACTGTAGGCCACTGCTTATGAGGCTGTTGTATTCTCAGGTAAAGCTGATTCCCTTACAAGTATGGGAGAGGTGCTTTAACAGCAGGAATGAGCAGGAAATTTGTGAAATAACTGTGATTGAAAACTTAACTGAATTCTCTAGGTATTGAATAAAGAGACTGGACAAGTTTTCAAGAAAACGAAAGAAAAAGCAGTATACATCAGGATTATTAGATGGTGCTTTGTTCTACAGCTTTCACTCTCTCAGGATTGATCTCCATACAATTGTAAAACAATGCCCTCAAAATAGGTTTTTACTCAAAGATCTCCTAATAGAACTGAACTTAGAAAATATGCTTGAAATCAATAGGTAAACTCGGTTTCTTTGTCCTTTTGACAGTGTCACCTCATGATCTTGTTTTCTCACAGCATTTCCTAGCTGTAACATAAAGGCATCATCCATTTGACCAGCAAAGGATATTACAGTCGATGGCCCTTTCAACATGGATGCACAATGTTACTGCAACATCCCCTCTGGCAGGATATATGTTATATGCTACACAAAACAAATAAACAAAGCAAGTAGAACAGAGCACCTTCATTGGTTTTCTGGACCATGTATTTATGTTAAAACTGCATAGAAACTGGATAACAAAAAGTTTTAAATTATCATATAACTAAAAGCAGGTAGAAAACATGTTATGCAGGCATATCACAAGGCCTTTACTCAACACCAGAGCTCATCAGTTTGTCTATTGACAAAAACCTTAAGACTTAGGTGAACTGCTATTTATACCAGTAATTTGTTAGACAAGAAGTTAATGCCATAAAAAAGATCATACAATAAAAGCTGTTTTGTTTCTCAGCTCAACATAATTTTTCACCTATTATTTTGGATTTTATAACTCCTCCAGACTGATAATTTCTGGTTATCAGGTATTGAATGGTACAAAATAAATATAACATTATACAGTCTATTTAATGCCAACTAGTAGTGGCTAAATATAATTATAGGTCTTATTGTGAAGTTTTGTCAGATTTGAAAGCTTAATCATTGTCAAGATGCTGGTTTTTGAAGTGTAAAACTTTTAACTATTTAAACACTATATATCTTAGGGGTATATTTACTACTATTCCTTGTAAGATTGTATATTATCATCATTTTTAACTCGCAGGCCACCCCAATAAACCTTACTTTTCTATATTTTCACTACAGAGGCTTCCTACTTTCCCTTATTTTTAGGCAAAATTTATATTTTTTCCCAATTTTCAACTACAGTTTTGGTTTAGCTGAACATAAGATACAAAACTTGTCACAAAAACACATATAGCCATATGTATAGTATAGTTTAACTACCTTTTTTTTATTAATAACTTCAAACAGCAAAGCATTTCAAAATATGGTTGTTTATACAAGTTATAACTTCTTGGTGGCATCAGAAACAGACAGTTTCTTTTGCAAGATGAGCAAACTGTCTTTTCTGCTTTCTCGTTAGTAACCTTTGAGTGAACATAACCTCCATCCCAGTGAAGAATAACTGACGGATGATCAAATGCTTCTTTAACTTAATATATTATGAGTTTTCAAGCTGAATCATGTGCACCAGCTTTTGTGCCTGTTGTTATGGTTATTGTTTGCATAAGCTTTAGGTACATCTTTGATTTTCATGTATGAGAGTGTGTATGTCTCCGTAAGTCATATCTTCATACATACATACACACACACATACATGTTCTTTGTGTTGTATTGTTGTGTAATTTGTGTACATGGCAGTCATGCTTGAGAAAGCCTTTTTAACATGTTATAAAATATCAAGGTAATGTAGAAAAATAAAATGTCGCATAGAAAAACATTATTCCAGCACCAGTGGTTAACCTGTGCAGACAATAATGGTCATGAATGGCAAATGACCAGTTTGACTGTTTCTGTAGTATTTGTCAAATGGAGATATCTTATGATAATAGTGGCAAACAGCAACTCTTGAAATATCCACAGGGAGATAAACACAAAGAACTGGCTAAGGTGAAGTTTAGTTGTAATAAACAAATCCAGCAGCAGTAAACTTTCTGCTAGTTCTTGCTCTTCTAGTACAGTGGCTAATGCTTCTATGCTATTTCAAAGTCCTGCTCTAAATTATCCTTACTTTTCCCTACTAAAGGCCCTACTTTTCAAAAACTCTGCCCTACTAAAATTCCTACTTTTCCTGAGGGGCTTGTTGGAAGGTCTGCATGTATCTAAGACATAAAATATATTTATCAAAACCTAGCTTGATAGATCAATGTCATAGTTAGCACAACATTTTTTGCTTGATGTGCTAAGCTATGCATGGATATTGATTTGCAAGTTAAAAGTTATTCTTTTTTTTATTGCATATTAAGGTGTTTCGACCTTGTCACTCTCAGTGTCTCACATGCACAGGATATGGAGTCCACAAATCAGTATGTAATTGTAAGGATTACATGTCAGGTGAACAGTGTGAATCAAGCTGTCCTATTGACCACTATGCCAACAATGCCAGTCGAACCTGTGTTAAATGTGCTAATGAATGTCGAGAATGCATGGGTCCAACAACTAAAGACTGTAAAGACTGCCGAAACTTCAGAGTGTACATGAATGATAACAAAACAAGTGTAGGTAGCTATTTAGAAAAATGAAACAGAAAAGCAATTCAATACTATTTTCAAACTATGAAATTTAGTGTTGCTATAAATTTAGTATTAATGTACTATTGTTACAGTGACAGTGACTTTTATTGTATGTAAATCATAGAAAGGCAAAGTTGTTTAAAATGAGTGTAGGCTAATCTATAAAAATTTTATTACTGATGGTTAAAAACTAAAGAAGAACTTTATGATAAAACATTTGCAAGATTATAGAAAGTTATTGATGACATATAATTTATCCAGTTTGTAATATGAGAATAATTTTTAAACCTTTAATAGTTAGAAATAAAGTTAACCAACTTTGTTTATACAAGAAGTAATAGATCTTTTTTCTCTAGTTCAACTGCACTGCTGTATGCCCACCTGATAAACCATACAGAATTCTACAAAAAGTTCCATATTGTTCTAGTGTGGATCCATCAGAGTTAGTTCGTTTTATTTCCTAAGACTGGCTGTCAAATTTTCCAGAAAAATACTATTTTTTCAACAAATTCTTGTTTATTAGAGGGTGTTAAAATTTTATCTGATTTATTATAATTTTTATTAAATAAAAAAAATAGTAATTATTGTTAAATGCTAAAAAAGGATTATGAATAAATGGAAAATGTGATAACAATCTTCTTGGTAGAAATGTTGATCAAATTTTTGGTTTTTCTCCCTGCATTTTTTACTTAACTTTTTTTCCCAGTTGCTATACTTATTGTATACATATTTAACTAACTATCTGTCTGAAATCTTTATCAGAATTTCTAAGAATATACACTGAATTTATTATGCATGTTAAAACAAATATCTTTCAGAAAAGTTATTAAAAATTTAAGTCCAGTCCATAAGAATCTAGTCAGGGCATTGTGCTATTAATATCATAAAGAATATGCTATGTTTGTTAGCCATTCTTGTTTCTATAAAGGTTAATATGTTTGGGTGACACAAAGTTTCAAGTTAGATATGTTTACAAGGCCAATTTATTATGTTTCGTGTCACATACATTAAACTAACCTGGTAGAAACAAGAAAAACTGCACAATACAAGTAGTTTATATGCACAATTATTCAACAGATTGTTGAATATTTCAGCAGTTACAAGGAAGAAAATAATAAACGAGTGATTCTGGGTGTTACAATTGGACCCTCTCTGGTGTTTTTTATACTTGTTGCTGGGATAATGTACTGGATACTACAACGTATTCACACAAAGAAAAACACTGTAAAGATTGTAGAGGTAAGAAAGTAAGGACATGGTATAATTTAGTAAGGGATAACTAATTTTCATAATCAAGCTCATAATATGGAATACTTAATATTGTTACGTCTCCATTTGTTAATTAACTTTCCGTAACTTCGTTCCGACGAAACTTTAGCGACACAAGTCCTAACTTAATAAAACTGGTTTATTCTTTCCGAATACAACTTTACGATACACTTAATTTCAATATTCGCGCTAAAACAAACACTATAATGAACGAACGTTAACTTCAACAATACCCTGTGACTGCAGATCAATTACTCACTACCTCACACACACATTACATTATTCTCCCGTCACGTTGTCACCCTCTTTTATATACCAGCCTACCCTATCTAGTAAATACTAGAGCATTCGCCAAGGTACGGGATAGTTCTAGAAACTAGAGGGCGTGAGAATAGTCACGTGGTCTCGATGACGCAACAATATTATAAATTGTTAAATGTAATAATTTTTATTTTCAGTCTACAATTTAAAATTAAAACTGTCGTTCAGTATAGGGATTTTTTTCTTTCAAATCTTTTATTTTTTCAGCCTTTTTTAGTAAATTTATTTTATTGGGAAGTATCATTATTTATTTGTAGAGGTTATATTATGGTTGTGAGCTATATTACAATTTTATTAAAAGGCTGTACTTATATTTACAAATAATGTTGCTTAAAGAGCAAATCTGTGGTCCTTAAAAGTGATAATTAAATAATAAAAGGTTTTGGCTTGATTATTTTGTGTTTTTTTTCAATTTATTTGTACTTTATGAATTTGTATATAAATGCTTCATCAGTCCAATACCAACCAGTAGTGACAGCTACATGCTTTTAGAATCATTTTTGTTTGAGGGTTTAAATGTATGTCTAAAAAAACATCACCTAATCATTGACTATGTAATAAATGTTTGATAAAAGAACTCAATAAGTCCCCCCCCAATACAAACAAACAAAAAAGTAACTATACTTCCATCTAATTTACCATCAAATCACTCCAGTTAATTGCAGTAAAATATTCACAAATCCTTTTTACAGTTAAAGATATGTGATATGTTCTTTTAAGTAACTTTTATTTCATGTCATATATGTGTGTGTGTAATTTTTCAGTGGGTTTTTTTTTATTACATTTTTCAATAAAAACCACCATGAAAACAATTAAAATATAACTGACATTAATACACATTAAAGTAACAACATTAAGCAAACGTGAACGTGATGTTACTGAGTAACAATATAATTAGCTAAAAGTACTAAAATACAGTAGGTAAGGCTAAGGCTATAAATGAATTTATTTATTTTTTAAATATCTTAAATTACATAACTACTGCACCTGTGACACACAAACACATATGCAAAAACAG